>NC_135891.1:70160340-70336172 GCF_964194155.1 Cetorhinus maximus | reverse complement strand
CCTCACACTGATAATATATAGCATGGTGAGTGTAAACACAGTGCCTCACACTGATAATCTGCAGCATGGTGAGTGTATAAACACAGTGCCTCACACTGACAATCTGCAGCATGGTGAGTGTATAAACACAGTGCCTCACACTGATAATATATAGCATGGTGAGTGTAAAAACAGTGCCTCACACCGACAATCTGCAGAATGGTGAGTGTATAAACACAGTGCCTCACACTGATAATCTGCAGCATGGTGAGTGTATAAACACAGTGCCTCACACTGATAATATATAGCATGGTGAGTGTAAACACAGTGCCTCACACTGATAATCTGCAGCATGGTGAGTGTGTAAACACAGTGCCTCACACTGATAATCTGCAGCATGGTGAGTGTATAAACACAGCGCCTCACACTGATAATATATAGCATGGTGAGCTAAACACAGTGCCTCACACTGATAATCTGCAGCATGGTGAGTGTGTAAACACAGTGCCTCACACTGACAATCTGCAGCATGGTGAGTGTATAAACACAGTGCCTCACACTGACATCTGTAGCATGGTGAGTGTATAAACACAGTGCCTCACACTGATAATATATAGCATGGTGAGTGTAAGCACAGTGCCTCACACTGACAATCTGCAGAATGGTGAGTGTATAAACACAGTGCCTCACACTGATAATCTATGGCATGGTGAGTGTATAAACACAGTGCCTCACACTGACAATCTGCAGCATGGTGAGTGTATAAACACAGTGCCTCACACTGATAATATATAGCATGGTGAGTGTAAACACAGTGCCTCACATTGACAATCAGCAGAATGGTGAGTGTATAAACACAGTGCCTCTCACTGATAATCTGCAGCATGGTGAGTGTATAAACACAGTGCCACACACTGACAATCTGCAGCATGGTGAGTGTATAAACACAGTGCCTCACACTGACAATCTGCAGCATGGTGAGTGTATAAACACAGTGCCTCGCACTGATAATCTGCAGCATGGTGAGTGTATAAACACAGTGCCTCACACTGATAATATATAGCATGGTCAGTGTAAACACAGTGCATCACACTGACAATCTACAGCATGGTGAGTGTAAACACAGTGCCTCACACTGATAATCTACAGCATGGTGAGTGTGTAAACACAGTGCCTCACACTGATAATCTACAGCATGGCGAGTGTAAACACAGTGCCTCACACTGATAATCTGCAGCATGGTGAGTGTGTAAACACAGTGCCTCACAATGATAATCTACAGCAAGGTCAGTGTATAAACACAGTGCCTCACACTGACAATCTGCAGCATGGTGAGTGTATAAACACAGTGCCTCACACTGATAATCTGCAGCATGGTGAGTGTGTAAACACAGTGCCTCACACTGACAATCTGCAGCATGGTCAGTGTGTAAACACAGTGCCTCACACTGATAATCTACAACATGGTGAGTGTAAACACAGTGCCTCACACTGATAATCTGCAGCATGGTGAGTGTATAAACACAGTGCCTCACACTGACAATCTGCAGCATGGTGAGTGTATAAACACAGTGCCTCACACTGACATCTGTAGCATGGTGAGTGTATAAACACAGTGCCTCACACTGATAATATATAGCATGGTGAGTGTAAGCACAGTGCCTCACACTGACAATCTGCAGAATGGTGAGTGTATAAACACAGTGCCTCACACTGATAATCTATGGCATGGTGAGTGTATAAACACAGTGCCTCACACTGACAATCTGCAGCATGGTGAGTGTATAAACACAGTGCCTCACACTGATAATATATAGCATGGTGAGTGTAAACACAGTGCCTCACATTGACAATCAGCAGAATGGTGAGTGTATAAACACAGTGCCTCTCACTGATAATCTGCAGCATGGTGAGTGTATAAACACAGTGCCACACACTGACAATCTGCAGCATGGTGAGTGTATAAACACAGTGCCTCACACTGACAATCTGCAGCATGGTGAGTGTATAAACACAGTGCCTCGCACTGATAATCTGCAGCATGGTGAGTGTATAAACACAGTGCCTCACACTGATAATATATAGCATGGTCAGTGTAAACACAGTGCATCACACTGACAATCTACAGCATGGTGAGTGTAAACACAGTGCCTCACACTGATAATCTACAGCATGGTGAGTGTGTAAACACAGTGCCTCACACTGATAATCTACAGCATGGCGAGTGTAAACACAGTGCCTCACACTGATAATCTGCAGCATGGTGAGTGTGTAAACACAGTGCCTCACAATGATAATCTACAGCAAGGTCAGTGTATAAACACAGTGCCTCACACTGACAATCTGCAGCATGGTGAGTGTATAAACACAGTGCCTCACACTGATAATCTGCAGCATGGTGAGTGTGTAAACACAGTGCCTCACACTGACAATCTGCAGCATGGTCAGTGTGTAAACACAGTGCCTCACACTGATAATCTACAACATGGTGAGTGTAAACACAGTGCCTCACACGGATAATCTACAGCATGGTGAGTGTATAAACACAGTGCCTCACACTGACAATCTGCAGCATGGTGAGTGTGTAAACACAGTGCCTCAAACTGACAATCTGCAGCATGGTGAGTTTGTAAACACAGTGCCTCACACTGATAATCTACAGGAAGGTGAGTGTATAAACACAGTGCCTCACACTGACAATCTGCAGCATGGTGAGTGTATAAACACAGTGCCTCACACTGACAATCTGCAGCATTGTGAGTGTGTAAACACAGTGCCTCACACTGATAATATATAGCATGGTGAGTGTAAACACAGTGCCTCACACTGATAATCTGCAGCATGGTGAGTGTATAAACACAGTGCCTCACACTGATAATATATAGCATGGTGAGTGTAAACACAGTTCCTCACATTGACAATCTGCAGAATGGTGAGTGTATAAACACAGTGCCACACACTGACAATCTGAAGCATGGTGAGTGTATAAACACAGTGCCTCACACTGACAATCTGCAGCATGGTGAGTGTATAAACACAGTGCCACACACTGACAATCTGCAGCATGGTGAGTGTATAAACACAGTGCCTCACACTGACAATCTGCAGCATGGTGAGTGTATAAACACAGTGCCTCGCACTGATAATCTGCAGCATGGTGAGTGTATAAACACAGTGCCTCACACTGATAATATATAGCATGGTCAGTGTAAACACAGTGCCTCACACTGACAATCTACAGCATGGTGAGTGTAAACACAGTGCCTCACACTGATAATCTACAGCATGGTGAGTGTGTAAACACAGTGCCTCACACTGATAATCTACAGCATGGCGAGTGTAAACACAGTGCCTCACACTGATAATCTGCAGCATGATGAGTGTGTAAACACAGTGCCTCACACTGATAATCTACAGCAAGGTCAGTGTATAAACACAGTGCCTCACACTGACAATCTGCAGCATGGTGAGTGTATAAACACAGTGCGTCACACTGATAATCTGCAGCATGGTGAGTGTGTAAACACAGTGCCTCACACTGACAATCTGCAGCATGGTCAGTGTGTAAACACAGTGCCTCACACTGATAATCTACAACATGGTGAGTGTAAACACAGTGCCTCACACGGATAATCTACAGCATGGTGAGTGTATAAACACAGTGCCTCACACTGACAATCTGCAGCATGGTGAGTGTGTAAACACAGTGCCTCAAACTGACAATCTGCAGCATGGTGAGTTTGTAAACACAGTGCCTCACACTGATAATCTACAGGAAGGTGAGTGTATAAACACAGTGCCTCACACTGACAATCTGCAGCATGGTGAGTGTATAAACACAGTGCCTCACACTGACAATCTGCAGCATTGTGAGTGTGTAAACACAGTGCCTCACACTGATAATATATAGCATGGTGAGTGTAAACACAGTGCCTCACACTGATAATCTGCAGCATGGTGAGTGTATAAACACAGTGCCTCACACTGACAATCTGCAGCATGGTGAGTGTATAAACACAGTGCCTCACACTGATAATATATAGCATGGTGAGTGTAAACACAGTGCCTCACACCGACAATCTGCAGAATGGTGAGTGTATAAACACAGTGCCTCACACTGATAATCTGCAGCATGGTGAGTGTATAAACACAGTGCCTCACACTGATAATATATAGCATGGTGAGTGTAAACACAGTGCCTCACACTGATAATCTGCAGCATGGTGAGTGTGTAAACACAGTGCCTCACACTGATAATCTGCAGCATGGTGAGTGTATAAACACAGTGCCTCACACTGATAATATATAGCATGGTGAGCTAAACACAGTGCCTCACACTGATAATCTGCAGCATGGTGAGTGTATAAACACAGTGCCTCACACTGACAATCTGCAGCATGGTGAGTGTATAAACACAGTGCCTCACACTGACATCTGTAGCATGGTGAGTGTATAAACACAGTGCCTCACACTGATAATATATAGCATGGTGAGTGTAAGCACAGTGCCTCACACTGACAATCTGCAGAATGGTGAGTGTATAAACACAGTGCCTCACACTGATAATCTATGGCATGGTGAGTGTATAAACACAGTGCCTCACACTGACAATCTGCAGCATGGTGAGTGTATAAACACAGTGCCTCACACTGATAATATATAGCATGGTGAGTGTAAACACAGTGCCTCACATTGACAATCTGCAGAATGGTGAGTGTATAAACACAGTGCCTCTCACTGATAATCTGCAGCATGGTGAGTGTATAAACACAGTGCCACACACTGACAATCTGCAGCATGGTGAGTCTATAAACACAGTGCCTCACACTGACAATCTGCAGCATGGTGAGTGTATAAACACAGTGCCTCGCACTGATAATCTGCAGCTTGGTGAGTGTATAAACACAGTGCCTCACACTGATAATATATAGCATGGTCAGTGTAAACACAGTGCCTCACACTGACAATCTACAGCATGGTGAGTGTAAACACAGTGCCTCACACTGATAATCTACAGCATGGTGAGTGTGTAAACACAGTGCCTCACACTGATAATCTACAGCATGGCGAGTGTAAACACAGTGCCTCACACTGATAATCTGCAGCATGGTGAGTGTGTAAACACAGTGCCTCACAATGATAATCTACAGCAAGGTCAGTGTATAAACACAGTGCCTCACACTGACAATCTGCAGCATGGTGAGTGTATAAACACAGTGCGTCACACTGATAATCTGCAGCATGGTGAGTGTGTAAACACAGTGCCTCACACTGACAATCTGCAGCATGGTCAGTGTGTAAACACAGTGCCTCACACTGATAATCTACAACATGGTGAGTGTAAACACAGTGCCTCACACGGATAATCTACAGCATGGTGAGTGTATAAACACAGTGCCTCACACTGACAATCTGCAGCATGGTGAGTGTGTAAACACAGTGCCTCAAACTGACAATCTGCAGCATGGCGAGTTTGTAAACACAGTGCCTCACACTGATAATCTACAGGAAGGTGAGTGTATAAACACAGTGCCTCACACTGACAATCTGCAGCATGGTGAGTGTATAAACACAGTGCCTCACACTGACAATCTGCAGCATTGTGAGTGTGTAAACACAGTGCCTCACACTGATAATATATAGCATGGTGAGTGTAAACACAGTGCCTCACACTGATAATCTGCAGCATGGTGAGTGTATAAACACAGTGCCTCACACTGATAATATATAGCATGGTGAGTGTAAACACAGTGCCTCACATTGACAATCTGCAGAATGGTGAGTGTATAAACACAGTGCCTCTCACTGATAATCTGCAGCATGGTGAGTGTATAAACACAGTGCCACACACTGACAATCTGAAGCATGGTGAGTGTATAAACACAGTGCCTCACACTGACAATCTGCAGCATGGTGAGTGTATAAACACAGTGCCACACACTGACAATCTGCAGCATGGTGAGTGTATAAACACAGTGCCTCACACTGACAATCTGCAGCATGGTGAGTGTATAAACACAGTGCCTCGCACTGATAATCTGCAGCATGGTGAGTGTATAAACACAGTGCCTCACACTGATAATATATAGCATGGTCAGTGTAAACACAGTGCCTCACACTGACAATCTACAGCATGGTGAGTGTAAACACAGTGCCTCACACTGATAATCTACAGCATGGTGAGTGTGTAAACACAGTGCCTCACACTGATAATCTACAGCATGGCGAGTGTAAACACAGTGCCTCACACTGATAATCTGCAGCATGATGAGTGTGTAAACACAGTGCCTCACACTGATAATCTACAGCAAGGTCAGTGTATAAACACAGTGCCTCACACTGACAATCTGCAGCATGGTGAGTGTATAAACACAGTGCGTCACACTGATAATCTGCAGCATGGTGAGTGTGTAAACACAGTGCCTCACACTGACAATCTGCAGCATGGTCAGTGTGTAAACACAGTGCCTCACACTGATAATCTACAACATGGTGAGTGTAAACACAGTGCCTCACACGGATAATCTACAGCATGGTGAGTGTATAAACACAGTGCCTCACACTGACAATCTGCAGCATGGTGAGTGTGTAAACACAGTGCCTCAAACTGACAATCTGCAGCATGGTGAGTTTGTAAACACAGTGCCTCACACTGATAATCTACAGGAAGGTGAGTGTATAAACACAGTGCCTCACACTGACAATCTGCAGCATGGTGAGTGTATAAACACAGTGCCTCACACTGACTATCTGCTGCATTGTGAGTGTGTAAACACAGTGCCTCACACTGATAATATATAGCATGGTGAGTGTAAACACAGTGCCTCACACTGATAATCTGCAGCATGGTGAGTGTATAAACACAGTGCCTCACACTGACAATCTGCAGCATGGTGAGTGTATAAACACAGTGCCTCACACTGATAATATATAGCATGGTGAGTTTAAACACAGTGCCTCACACCGACAATCGGCAGAATGGTGAGTGTATAAACACAGTGCCTCACACTGATAATCTGCAGCATGGTGAGTGTATAAACACAGTGCCTCACACTGATAATATATAGCATGGTGAGTGTAAACACAGTGCCTCACACTGATAATCTGCAGCATGGTGAGTGTGTAAACACAGTGCCTCACTCTGATAATCTGCAGCATGGTGAGTGTATAAACACAGTGCCTCACACTGATAATATATAGCATGGTGAGCTAAACACAGTGCCTCACACTGATAATCTGCAGCATGGTGAGTGTATAAACACAGTGCCTCACACTGACAATCTGCAGCATGGTGAGTGTATAAACACAGTGCCTCACACTGACATCTGTAGCATGGTGAGTGTATAAACACAGTGCCTCACACTGATAATATATAGCATGGTGAGTGTAAGCACAGTGCCTCACACTGACAATCTGCAGAATGGTGAGTGTATAAACACAGTGCCTCACACTGATAATCTATGGCATGGTGAGTGTATAAACACAGTGCCTCACACTGACAATCTGCAGCATGGTGAGTGTATAAACACAGTGCCTCACACTGATAATATATAGCATGGTGAGTGTAAACACAGTGCCTCACATTGACAATCTGCAGAATGGTGAGTGTATAAACACAGTGCCTCTCACTGATAATCTGCAGCATGGTGAGTGTATAAACACAGTGCCACACACTGACAATCTGCAGCATGGTGAGTGTATAAACACAGTGCCTCACACTGACAATCTGCAGCATGGTGAGTGTATAAACACAGTGCCTCGCACTGATAATCTGCAGCATGGTGAGTGTATAAACACAGTGCCTCACACTGATAATATATAGCATGGTCAGTGTAAACACAGTGCCTCACACTGACAATCTACAGCATGGTGAGTGTAAACACAGTGCCTCACACTGATAATCTACAGCATGGTGAGTGTGTAAACACAGTGCCTCACACTGATAATCTACAGCATGGCGAGTGTAAACACAGTGCCTCAAACTGATAATCTGCAGCATGATGAGTGTGTAAACACAGTGCCTCACACTGATAATCTACAGCAAGGTCAGTGTATAAACACAGTGCCTCACACTGACAATCTGCAGCATGGTGAGTGTATAAACACAGTGCGTCACACTGATAATCTGCAGCATGGTGAGTGTGTAAACACAGTGCCTCAAACTGACAATCTGCAGCATGGTCAGTGTGTAAACACAGTGCCTCACACTGATAATCTACAACATGGTGAGTGTAAACACAGTGCCTCACACGGATAATCTACAGCATGGTGAGTGTATAAACACAGTGCCTCACACTGACAATCTGCAGCATGGTGAGTGTGTAAACACAGTGCCTCAAACTGACAATCTGCAGCGTGGTGAGTTTGTAAACACAGTGCCTCACACTGATAATCTACAGGAAGGTGAGTGTATAAACACAGTGCCTCACACTGACAATCTGCAGCATGGTGAGTGTATAAACACAGTGCCTCACACTGACAATCTGCAGCATTGTGAGTGTGTAAACACAGTGCATCACACTGATAATATATAGCATGGTGAGTGTAAACACAGTGCCTCACACTGATAATCTGCAGCATGGTGAGTGTATAAACACAGTGCCTCACACTGACAATCTGCAGCATGGTGAGTGTATAAACACAGTGCCTCACACTGATAATCTACAGCATGGCGAGTGTAAACACAGTGCCTCACACTGATAATCTGCAGCATGATGAGTGTGTAAACACAGTGCCTCACACTGATAATCTACAGCAAGGTCAGTGTATAAACACAGTGCCTCACACTGACAATCTGCAGCATGGTGAGTGTATAAACACAGTGCGTCACACTGATAATCTGCAGCATGGTGAGTGTGTAAACACAGTGCCTCACACTGACAATCTGCAGCATGGTCAGTGTGTAAACACAGTGCCTCACACTGATAATCTACAACATGGTGAGTGTAAACACAGTGCCTCACACGGATAATCTACAGCATGGTGAGTGTATAAACACAGTGCCTCACACTGACAATCTGCAGCATGGTGAGTGTGTAAACACAGTGCCTCAAACTGACAATCTGCAGCATGGTGAGTTTGTAAACACAGTGCCTCACACTGATAATCTACAGGAAGGTGAGTGTATAAACACAGTGCCTCACACTGACAATCTGCAGCATGGTGAGTGTATAAACACAGTGCCTCACACTGACTATCTGCTGCATTGTGAGTGTGTAAACACAGTGCCTCACACTGATAATATATAGCATGGTGAGTGTAAACACAGTGCCTCACACTGATAATCTGCAGCATGGTGAGTGTATAAACACAGTGCCTCACACTGACAATCTGCAGCATGGTGAGTGTATAAACACAGTGCCTCACACTGATAATATATAGCATGGTGAGTTTAAACACAGTGCCTCACACCGACAATCGGCAGAATGGTGAGTGTATAAACACAGTGCCTCACACTGATAATCTGCAGCATGGTGAGTGTATAAACACAGTGCCTCACACTGATAATATATAGCATGGTGAGTGTAAACACAGTGCCTCACACTGATAATCTGCAGCATGGTGAGTGTGTAAACACAGTGCCTCACTCTGATAATCTGCAGCATGGTGAGTGTATAAACACAGTGCCTCACACTGATAATATATAGCATGGTGAGCTAAACACAGTGCCTCACACTGATAATCTGCAGCATGGTGAGTGTATAAACACAGTGCCTCACACTGACAATCTGCAGCATGGTGAGTGTATAAACACAGTGCCTCACACTGACATCTGTAGCATGGTGAGTGTATAAACACAGTGCCTCACACTGATAATATATAGCATGGTGAGTGTAAGCACAGTGCCTCACACTGACAATCTGCAGAATGGTGAGTGTATAAACACAGTGCCTCACACTGATAATCTATGGCATGGTGAGTGTATAAACACAGTGCCTCACACTGACAATCTGCAGCATGGTGAGTGTATAAACACAGTGCCTCACACTGATAATATATAGCATGGTGAGTGTAAACACAGTGCCTCACATTGACAATCTGCAGAATGGTGAGTGTATAAACACAGTGCCTCTCACTGATAATCTGCAGCATGGTGAGTGTATAAACACAGTGCCACACACTGACAATCTGCAGCATGGTGAGTGTATAAACACAGTGCCTCACACTGACAATCTGCAGCATGGTGAGTGTATAAACACAGTGCCTCGCACTGATAATCTGCAGCATGGTGAGTGTATAAACACAGTGCCTCACACTGATAATATATAGCATGGTCAGTGTAAACACAGTGCCTCACACTGACAATCTACAGCATGGTGAGTGTAAACACAGTGCCTCACACTGATAATCTACAGCATGGTGAGTGTGTAAACACAGTGCCTCACACTGATAATCTACAGCATGGCGAGTGTAAACACAGTGCCTCAAACTGATAATCTGCAGCATGATGAGTGTGTAAACACAGTGCCTCACACTGATAATCTACAGCAAGGTCAGTGTATAAACACAGTGCCTCACACTGACAATCTGCAGCATGGTGAGTGTATAAACACAGTGCGTCACACTGATAATCTGCAGCATGGTGAGTGTGTAAACACAGTGCCTCAAACTGACAATCTGCAGCATGGTCAGTGTGTAAACACAGTGCCTCACACTGATAATCTACAACATGGTGAGTGTAAACACAGTGCCTCACACGGATAATCTACAGCATGGTGAGTGTATAAACACAGTGCCTCACACTGACAATCTGCAGCATGGTGAGTGTGTAAACACAGTGCCTCAAACTGACAATCTGCAGCGTGGTGAGTTTGTAAACACAGTGCCTCACACTGATAATCTACAGGAAGGTGAGTGTATAAACACAGTGCCTCACACTGACAATCTGCAGCATGGTGAGTGTATAAACACAGTGCCTCACACTGACAATCTGCAGCATTGTGAGTGTGTAAACACAGTGCATCACACTGATAATATATAGCATGGTGAGTGTAAACACAGTGCCTCACACTGATAATCTGCAGCATGGTGAGTGTATAAACACAGTGCCTCACACTGACAATCTGCAGCATGGTGAGTGTATAAACACAGTGCCTCACACTGATAATATATAGCATGGTGAGTGTAAACACAGTGCCTCACACTGATAATCTGCAGCATGGTGAGTGTATAAACACAGTGCCTCACACTGATAATATATAGCATGGTGAGTGTAAACACAGTGCCTCACACTGACAATCTGCAGCATGGTGAGTGTGTAAACACAGTGCCTCACACTGATAATCTGCAGCATGGTGAGTGTATAAACACAGTGCCTCACACTGATAATATATAGCATGGTGAGTGTAAACACAGTGCCTCACACTGACAATCTTCAGCATGGTGAGTGTAAAAACACAGTGCCTCAAAAAGACAATCTGCAGCATGGTGAGTGTATAAACACAGTGCCTCACACTGATAATCTGCTGCATGGTGAGTGTATAAACACAGTGCGTCACACTGACAATCTGCAGCATGTTGAGTGTATAAACACAGTGCCTCACACTGACAATCTGCAGCATAGTGAGTGTGTAAACACAGTGCCTCGCACTGATAATATACAGCATGGTGAGTGTAAACACAGTGCCTCACACTGACAATCTGCAGCATGGTGAGTGTGTAAACACAGTGCCTCGCACTGATAATCTGCAGCATGGTGAGTGTATAAACACAGTACCTCACACTGATAATATATAGCATGGTCAGTGTATAAACACAGTGCCTCACACTGATAATATATAACATTGTGAGTGTAAACACAGTGCCTCACACTGACAATCTGCAGAATGGTGAGTGTATAAACACAGTGCCTCACACTGATAATCTGCAGCATGGTGAGTGTATATACACAGTGCCTCACACTGACAATCTGCAGCATGGTGAATGTATAAACACAGTGCCTCACACTGACAATCTGCAGCATGGTGAGTGTATAAACACAGTGCCTCGCACTGATAATATATAGCATGGTGAGTGTAAACACAGTGCCTCACACTGATAATATATAGCATGGTGAGTGTATAAACACAGTGCCTCACACTGATAATATATAGCATGGTAAGTGTAAACACAGTGCCTCACACTGACAATCTGCAGAATGGTGAGTGTATAAACACAGTGCCTCACACTGATAATCTGCAGCATGGTGAGTGTATAAACACAGTGCCTCACACTGATAATCTGCAGCATGGTGAGTGTAGAAACACAGTGCCTCACACTGACAATCTGCAGCATGGTGAGTGTATAAACACAGTGCCTCACACTGACAATCTGCAGCATAGTGAGTGTGTAAACACAGTGCCTCGCACTGATAATATACAGCATGGTGAGTGTAAACACAGTGCCTCACACTGACAATCTGCAGCATGGTGAGTGTGTAAACACAGTGCCTCACACTGACAATCTGCAGCATGGTGAGTGTGTAAACACAGTGCCTCACACTGACAATCTGCAGCATGTTGAGTGTATAAACACAGTGCCTCACACTGATAATCTGCAGCATGGTGAGTGTATAAACACAGTGCGTCACACTGACAATCTGCAGCATGGTGAGTGTATAAACACACTGCCTCACACTGATAATATATAGCATGGTGAGTGTAAACACAGTGCCTCACACTGATAATCTGCAGCATGGTGAGTGTATAAACACAGTGCCTCACACTGACAATCTGCAGCATGGTGAGTGTATAAACACAGTGCCTCACACTGACATCTGTAGCATGGTGAGTGTATAAACACAGTGCCTCACACTGATAATATATATCATGGTGAGTGTAAGCACAGTGCCTCACACTGACAATCTGCAGCATGGTGAGTGTATAAACACAGTGCCTCACACTGACAATCTGCAGCATGGTGAGTGTATAAACACAGTGCCTCGCACTGATAATCTGCAGCATGGTGAGTGTATAAACACAGTGCCTCACACTGATAATATATAGCATGGTCAGTGTAAACACAGTGCCTCACACTGACAATCTACAGCATGGTGAGTGTAAACACAGTGCCTCACACTGATAATCTACAGCATGGTGAGTGTGTAAACACAGTGCCTCACACTGATAATCTACAGCATGGCGAGTGTAAACACAGTGCCTCACACTGATAATCTGCAGCATGGTGAGTGTGTAAACACAGTGCCTCACACTGATAATCTGCAGCATGGTGAGTGTATAAACACAGTGCCTCACACTGATAATATATAGCATGGTGAGCTAAACACAGTGCCTCACACTGATAATCTGCAGCATGGTGAGTGTATAAACACAGTGCCTCACACTGACAATCTGCAGCATGGTGAGTGTATAAACACAGTGCCTCACACTGACATCTGTAGCATGGTGAGTGTATAAACACAGTGCCTCACACTGATAATATATAGCATGGTGAGTGTAAGCACAGTGCCTCACACTGACAATCTGCAGAATGGTGAGTGTATAAACACAGTGCCTCACACTGATAATCTATGGCATGGTGAGTGTATAAACACAGTGCCTCACACTGACAATCTGCAGCATGGTGAGTGTATAAACACAGTGCCTCACACTGATAATATATAGCATGGTGAGTGTAAACACAGTGCCTCACATTGACAATCAGCAGAATGGTGAGTGTATAAACACAGTGCCTCTCACTGATAATCTGCAGCATGGTGAGTGTATAAACACAGTGCCACACACTGACAATCTGCAGCATGGTGAGTGTATAAACACAGTGCCTCACACTGACAATCTGCAGCATGGTGAGTGTGTAAACACAGTGCCTCGCACTGATAATCTGCAGCATGGTGAGTGTATAAACACAGTGCCTCACACTGATAATATATAGCATGGTCAGTGTAAACACAGTGCATCACACTGACAATCTACAGCATGGTGAGTGTAAACACAGTGCCTCACACTGATAATCTACAGCATGGTGAGTGTGTAAACACAGTGCCTCACACTGATAATCTACAGCATGGCGAGTGTAAACACAGTGCCTCACACTGATAATCTGCAGCATGGTGAGTGTGTAAACACAGTGCCTCACACTGATAATCTGCAGCATGGTGAGTGTGTAAACACAGTGCCTCACACTGACAATCTGCAGCATGGTCAGTGTGTAAACACAGTGCCTCACACTGATAATCTACAACATGGTGAGTGTAAACACAGTGCCTCACACGGATAATCTACAGCATGGTGAGTGTATAAACACAGTGCCTCACACTGACAATCTGCAGCATGGTGAGTGTGTAAACACAGTGCCTCAAACTGACAATCTGCAGCATGGTGAGTTTGTAAACACAGTGCCTCACACTGATAATCTACAGGAAGGTGAGTGTATAAACACAGTGCCTCACACTGACAATCTGCAGCATGGTGAGTGTATAAACACAGTGCCTCACACTGACAATCTGCAGCATTGTGAGTGTGTAAACACAGTGCCTCACACTGATAATATATAGCATGGTGAGTGTAAACACAGTGCCTCACACTGATAATCTGCAGCATGGTGAGTGTATAAACACAGTGCCTCACACTGATAATATATAGCATGGTGAGTGTAAACACAGTTCCTCACATTGACAATCTGCAGAATGGTGAGTGTATAAACACAGTGCCACACACTGACAATCTGAAGCATGGTGAGTGTATAAACACAGTGCCTCACACTGACAATCTGCAGCATGGTGAGTGTATAAACACAGTGCCACACACTGACAATCTGCAGCATGGTGAGTGTATAAACACAGTGCCTCACACTGACAATCTGCAGCATGGTGAGTGTATAAACACAGTGCCTCGCACTGATAATCTGCAGCATGGTGAGTGTATAAACACAGTGCCTCACACTGATAATATATAGCATGGTCAGTGTAAACACAGTGCCTCACACTGACAATCTACAGCATGGTGAGTGTAAACACAGTGCCTCACACTGATAATCTACAGCATGGTGAGTGTGTAAACACAGTGCCTCACACTGATAATCTACAGCATGGCGAGTGTAAACACAGTGCCTCACACTGATAATCTGCAGCATGATGAGTGTGTAAACACAGTGCCTCACACTGATAATCTACAGCAAGGTCAGTGTATAAACACAGTGCCTCACACTGACAATCTGCAGCATGGTGAGTGTATAAACACAGTGCGTCACACTGATAATCTGCAGCATGGTGAGTGTGTAAACACAGTGCCTCACACTGACAATCTGCAGCATGGTCAGTGTGTAAACACAGTGCCTCACACTGATAATCTACAACATGGTGAGTGTAAACACAGTGCCTCACACGGATAATCTACAGCATGGTGAGTGTATAAACACAGTGCCTCACACTGACAATCTGCAGCATGGTGAGTGTGTAAACACAGTGCCTCACACTGACAATCTGCAGCATGGTGAATGTATAAACACAGTGCCTCACACTGACAATCTGCAGCATGGTGAGTGTATAAACACAGTGCCTCGCACTGATAATATATAGCATGGTGAGTGTAAACACAGTGCCTCACACTGATAATATATAGCATGGTGAGTGTATAAACACAGTGCCTCACACTGATAATATATAGCATGGTAAGTGTAAACACAGTGCCTCACACTGACAATCTGCAGAATGGTGAGTGTATAAACACAGTGCCTCACACTGATAATCTGCAGCATGGTGAGTGTATAAACACAGTGCCTCACACTGATAATCTGCAGCATGGTGAGTGTAGAAACACAGTGCCTCACACTGACAATCTGCAGCATGGTGAGTGTATAAACACAGTGCCTCACACTGACAATCTGCAGCATAGTGAGTGTGTAAACACAGTGCCTCGCACTGATAATATACAGCATGGTGAGTGTAAACACAGTGCCTCACACTGACAATCTGCAGCATGGTGAGTGTGTAAACACAGTGCCTCACACTGACAATCTGCAGCATGGTGAGTGTGTAAACACAGTGCCTCACACTGACAATCTGCAGCATGTTGAGTGTATAAACACAGTGCCTCACACTGATAATCTGCAGCATGGTGAGTGTATAAACACAGTGCGTCACACTGACAATCTGCAGCATGGTGAGTGTATAAACACACTGCCTCACACTGATAATATATAGCATGGTGAGTGTAAACACAGTGCCTCACACTGATAATCTGCAGCATGGTGAGTGTATAAACACAGTGCCTCACACTGACAATCTGCAGCATGGTGAGTGTATAAACACAGTGCCTCACACTGACATCTGTAGCATGGTGAGTGTATAAACACAGTGCCTCACACTGATAATATATATCATGGTGAGTGTAAGCACAGTGCCTCACACTGACAATCTGCAGCATGGTGAGTGTATAAACACAGTGCCTCACACTGACAATCTGCAGCATGGTGAGTGTATAAACACAGTGCCTCGCACTGATAATCTGCAGCATGGTGAGTGTATAAACACAGTGCCTCACACTGATAATATATAGCATGGTCAGTGTAAACACAGTGCCTCACACTGACAATCTACAGCATGGTGAGTGTAAACACAGTGCCTCACACTGATAATCTACAGCATGGTGAGTGTGTAAACACAGTGCCTCACACTGATAATCTACAGCATGGCGAGTGTAAACACAGTGCCTCACACTGATAATCTGCAGCATGGTGAGTGTGTAAACACAGTGCCTCACACTGATAATCTGCAGCATGGTGAGTGTATAAACACAGTGCCTCACACTGATAATATATAGCATGGTGAGCTAAACACAGTGCCTCACACTGATAATCTGCAGCATGGTGAGTGTATAAACACAGTGCCTCACACTGACAATCTGCAGCATGGTGAGTGTATAAACACAGTGCCTCACACTGACATCTGTAGCATGGTGAGTGTATAAACACAGTGCCTCACACTGATAATATATAGCATGGTGAGTGTAAGCACAGTGCCTCACACTGACAATCTGCAGAATGGTGAGTGTATAAACACAGTGCCTCACACTGATAATCTATGGCATGGTGAGTGTATAAACACAGTGCCTCACACTGACAATCTGCAGCATGGTGAGTGTATAAACACAGTGCCTCACACTGATAATATATAGCATGGTGAGTGTAAACACAGTGCCTCACATTGACAATCAGCAGAATGGTGAGTGTATAAACACAGTGCCTCTCACTGATAATCTGCAGCATGGTGAGTGTATAAACACAGTGCCACACACTGACAATCTGCAGCATGGTGAGTGTATAAACACAGTGCCTCACACTGACAATCTGCAGCATGGTGAGTGTGTAAACACAGTGCCTCGCACTGATAATCTGCAGCATGGTGAGTGTATAAACACAGTGCCTCACACTGATAATATATAGCATGGTCAGTGTAAACACAGTGCATCACACTGACAATCTACAGCATGGTGAGTGTAAACACAGTGCCTCACACTGATAATCTACAGCATGGTGAGTGTGTAAACACAGTGCCTCACACTGATAATCTACAGCATGGCGAGTGTAAACACAGTGCCTCACACTGATAATCTGCAGCATGGTGAGTGTGTAAACACAGTGCCTCACACTGATAATCTGCAGCATGGTGAGTGTGTAAACACAGTGCCTCACACTGACAATCTGCAGCATGGTCAGTGTGTAAACACAGTGCCTCACACTGATAATCTACAACATGGTGAGTGTAAACACAGTGCCTCACACGGATAATCTACAGCATGGTGAGTGTATAAACACAGTGCCTCACACTGACAATCTGCAGCATGGTGAGTGTGTAAACACAGTGCCTCAAACTGACAATCTGCAGCATGGTGAGTTTGTAAACACAGTGCCTCACACTGATAATCTACAGGAAGGTGAGTGTATAAACACAGTGCCTCACACTGACAATCTGCAGCATGGTGAGTGTATAAACACAGTGCCTCACACTGACAATCTGCAGCATTGTGAGTGTGTAAACACAGTGCCTCACACTGATAATATATAGCATGGTGAGTGTAAACACAGTGCCTCACACTGATAATCTGCAGCATGGTGAGTGTATAAACACAGTGCCTCACACTGATAATATATAGCATGGTGAGTGTAAACACAGTTCCTCACATTGACAATCTGCAGAATGGTGAGTGTATAAACACAGTGCCACACACTGACAATCTGAAGCATGGTGAGTGTATAAACACAGTGCCTCACACTGACAATCTGCAGCATGGTGAGTGTATAAACACAGTGCCACACACTGACAATCTGCAGCATGGTGAGTGTATAAACACAGTGCCTCACACTGACAATCTGCAGCATGGTGAGTGTATAAACACAGTGCCTCGCACTGATAATCTGCAGCATGGTGAGTGTATAAACACAGTGCCTCACACTGATAATATATAGCATGGTCAGTGTAAACACAGTGCCTCACACTGACAATCTACAGCATGGTGAGTGTAAACACAGTGCCTCACACTGATAATCTACAGCATGGTGAGTGTGTAAACACAGTGCCTCACACTGATAATCTACAGCATGGCGAGTGTAAACACAGTGCCTCACACTGATAATCTGCAGCATGATGAGTGTGTAAACACAGTGCCTCACACTGATAATCTACAGCAAGGTCAGTGTATAAACACAGTGCCTCACACTGACAATCTGCAGCATGGTGAGTGTATAAACACAGTGCGTCACACTGATAATCTGCAGCATGGTGAGTGTGTAAACACAGTGCCTCACACTGACAATCTGCAGCATGGTCAGTGTGTAAACACAGTGCCTCACACTGATAATCTACAACATGGTGAGTGTAAACACAGTGCCTCACACGGATAATCTACAGCATGGTGAGTGTATAAACACAGTGCCTCACACTGACAATCTGCAGCATGGTGAGTGTGTAAACACAGTGCCTCAAACTGACAATCTGCAGCATGGTGAGTTTGTAAACACAGTGCCTCACACTGATAATCTACAGGAAGGTGAGTGTATAAACACAGTGCCTCACACTGACAATCTGCAGCATGGTGAGTGTATAAACACAGTGCCTCACACTGACAATCTGCAGCATTGTGAGTGTGTAAACACAGTGCCTCACACTGATAATATATAGCATGGTGAGTGTAAACACAGTGCCTCACACTGATAATCTGCAGCATGGTGAGTGTATAAACACAGTGCCTCACACTGACAATCTGCAGCATGGTGAGTGTATAAACACAGTGCCTCACACTGATAATATATAGCATGGTGAGTGTAAACACAGTGCCTCACACCGACAATCTGCAGAATGGTGAGTGTATAAACACAGTGCCTCACACTGATAATCTGCAGCATGGTGAGTGTATAAACACAGTGCCTCACACTGATAATATATAGCATGGTGAGTGTAAACACAGTGCCTCACACTGATAATCTGCAGCATGGTGAGTGTGTAAACACAGTGCCTCACACTGATAATCTGCAGCATGGTGAGTGTATAAACACAGTGCCTCACACTGATAATATATAGCATGGTGAGCTAAACACAGTGCCTCACACTGATAATCTGCAGCATGGTGAGTGTATAAACACAGTGCCTCACACTGACAATCTGCAGCATGGTGAGTGTATAAACACAGTGCCTCACACTGACATCTGTAGCATGGTGAGTGTATAAACACAGTGCCTCACACTGATAATATATAGCATGGTGAGTGTAAGCACAGTGCCTCACACTGACAATCTGCAGAATGGTGAGTGTATAAACACAGTGCCTCACACTGATAATCTATGGCATGGTGAGTGTATAAACACAGTGCCTCACACTGACAATCTGCAGCATGGTGAGTGTATAAACACAGTGCCTCACACTGATAATATATAGCATGGTGAGTGTAAACACAGTGCCTCACATTGACAATCTGCAGAATGGTGAGTGTATAAACACAGTGCCTCTCACTGATAATCTGCAGCATGGTGAGTGTATAAACACAGTGCCACACACTGACAATCTGCAGCATGGTGAGTGTATAAACACAGTGCCTCACACTGACAATCTGCAGCATGGTGAGTGTATAAACACAGTGCCTCGCACTGATAATCTGCAGCTTGGTGAGTGTATAAACACAGTGCCTCACACTGATAATATATAGCATGGTCAGTGTAAACACAGTGCCTCACACTGACAATCTACAGCATGGTGAGTGTAAACACAGTGCCTCACACTGATAATCTACAGCATGGTGAGTGTGTAAACACAGTGCCTCACACTGATAATCTACAGCATGGCGAGTGTAAACACAGTGCCTCACACTGATAATCTGCAGCATGGTGAGTGTGTAAACACAGTGCCTCACAATGATAATCTACAGCAAGGTCAGTGTATAAACATAGTGCCTCACACTGACAATCTGCAGCATGGTGAGTGTATAAACACAGTGCGTCACACTGATAATCTGCAGCATGGTGAGTGTGTAAACACAGTGCCTCACACTGACAATCTGCAGCATGGTCAGTGTGTAAACACAGTGCCTCACACTGATAATCTACAACATGGTGAGTGTAAACACAGTGCCTCACACGGATAATCTACAGCATGGTGAGTGTATAAACACAGTGCCTCACACTGACAATCTGCAGCATGGTGAGTGTGTAAACACAGTGCCTCAAACTGACAATCTGCAGCATGGCGAGTTTGTAAACACAGTGCCTCACACTGATAATCTACAGGAAGGTGAGTGTATAAACACAGTGCCTCACACTGACAATCTGCAGCATGGTGAGTGTATAAACACAGTGCCTCACACTGACAATCTGCAGCATTGTGAGTGTGTAAACACAGTGCCTCACACTGATAATATATAGCATGGTGAGTGTAAACACAGTGCCTCACACTGATAATCTGCAGCATGGTGAGTGTATAAACACAGTGCCTCACACTGATAATATATAGCATGGTGAGTGTAAACACAGTGCCTCACATTGACAATCGGCAGAATGGTGAGTGTATAAACACAGTGCCTCTCACTGATAATCTGCAGCATGGTGAGTGTATAAACACAGTGCCACACACTGACAATCTGAAGCATGGTGAGTGTATAAACACAGTGCCTCACACTGACAATCTGCAGCATGGTGAGTGTATAAACACAGTGCCACACACTGACAATCTGCAGCATGGTGAGTGTATAAACACAGTGCCTCACACTGACAATCTGCAGCATGGTGAGTGTATAAACACAGTGCCTCGCACTGATAATCTGCAGCATGGTGAGTGTATAAACACAGTGCCTCACACTGATAATATATAGCATGGTCAGTGTAAACACAGTGCCTCACACTGACAATCTACAGCATGGTGAGTGTAAACACAGTGCCTCACACTGATAATCTACAGCATGGTGAGTGTGTAAACACAGTGCCTCACACTGATAATCTACAGCATGGCGAGTGTAAACACAGTGCCTCACACTGATAATCTGCAGCATGATGAGTGTGTAAACACAGTGCCTCACACTGATAATCTACAGCAAGGTCAGTGTATAAACACAGTGCCTCACACTGACAATCTGCAGCATGGTGAGTGTATAAACACAGTGCGTCACACTGATAATCTGCAGCATGGTGAGTGTGTAAACACAGTGCCTCACACTGACAATCTGCAGCATGGTCAGTGTGTAAACACAGTGCCTCACACTGATAATCTACAACATGGTGAGTGTAAACACAGTGCCTCACACGGATAATCTACAGCATGGTGAGTGTATAAACACAGTGCCTCACACTGACAATCTGCAGCATGGTGAGTGTGTAAACACAGTGCCTCAAACTGACAATCTGCAGCATGGTGAGTTTGTAAACACAGTGCCTCACACTGATAATCTACAGGAAGGTGAGTGTATAAACACAGTGCCTCACACTGACAATCTGCAGCATGGTGAGTGTATAAACACAGTGCCTCACACTGACTATCTGCTGCATTGTGAGTGTGTAAACACAGTGCCTCACACTGATAATATATAGCATGGTGAGTGTAAACACAGTGCCTCACACTGATAATCTGCAGCATGGTGAGTGTATAAACACAGTGCCTCACACTGACAATCTGCAGCATGGTGAGTGTATAAACACAGTGCCTCACACTGATAATATATAGCATGGTGAGTTTAAACACAGTGCCTCACACCGACAATCGGCAGAATGGTGAGTGTATAAACACAGTGCCTCACACTGATAATCTGCAGCATGGTGAGTGTATAAACACAGTGCCTCACACTGATAATATATAGCATGGTGAGTGTAAACACAGTGCCTCACACTGATAATCTGCAGCATGGTGAGTGTGTAAACACAGTGCCTCACTCTGATAATCTGCAGCATGGTGAGTGTATAAACACAGTGCCTCACACTGATAATATATAGCATGGTGAGCTAAACACAGTGCCTCACACTGATAATCTGCAGCATGGTGAGTGTATAAACACAGTGCCTCACACTGACAATCTGCAGCATGGTGAGTGTATAAACACAGTGCCTCACACTGACATCTGTAGCATGGTGAGTGTATAAACACAGTGCCTCACACTGATAATATATAGCATGGTGAGTGTAAGCACAGTGCCTCACACTGACAATCTGCAGAATGGTGAGTGTATAAACACAGTGCCTCACACTGATAATCTATGGCATGGTGAGTGTATAAACACAGTGCCTCACACTGACAATCTGCAGCATGGTGAGTGTATAAACACAGTGCCTCACACTGATAATATATAGCATGGTGAGTGTAAACACAGTGCCTCACATTGACAATCTGCAGAATGGTGAGTGTATAAACACAGTGCCTCTCACTGATAATCTGCAGCATGGTGAGTGTATAAACACAGTGCCACACACTGACAATCTGCAGCATGGTGAGTGTATAAACACAGTGCCTCACACTGACAATCTGCAGCATGGTGAGTGTATAAACACAGTGCCTCGCACTGATAATCTGCAGCATGGTGAGTGTATAAACACAGTGCCTCACACTGATAATATATAGCATGGTCAGTGTAAACACAGTGCCTCACACTGACAATCTACAGCATGGTGAGTGTAAACACAGTGCCTCACACTGATAATCTACAGCATGGTGAGTGTGTAAACACAGTGCCTCACACTGATAATCTACAGCATGGCGAGTGTAAACACAGTGCCTCACACTGATAATCTGCAGCATGATGAGTGTGTAAACACAGTGCCTCACACTGATAATCTACAGCAAGGTCAGTGTATAAACACAGTGCCTCACACTGACAATCTGCAGCATGGTGAGTGTATAAACACAGTGCGTCACACTGATAATCTGCAGCATGGTGAGTGTGTAAACACAGTGCCTCACACTGACAATCTGCAGCATGGTCAGCGTGTAAACACAGTGCCTCACACTGATAATCTACAACATGGTGAGTGTAAACACAGTGCCTCACACGGATAATCTACAGCATGGTGAGTGTATAAACACAGTGCCTCACACTGACAATCTGCAGCATGGTGAGTGTGTAAACACAGTGCCTCAAACTGACAATCTGCAGCGTGGTGAGTTTGTAAACACAGTGCCTCACACTGATAATCTACAGGAAGGTGAGTGTATAAACACAGTGCCTCACACTGACAATCTGCAGCATGGTGAGTGTATAAACACAGTGCCTCACACTGACAATCTGCAGCATTGTGAGTGTGTAAACACAGTGCATCACACTGATAATATATAGCATGGTGAGTGTAAACACAGTGCCTCACACTGATAATCTGCAGCATGGTGAGTGTATAAACACAGTGCCTCACACTGACAATCTGCAGCATGGTGAGTGTATAAACACAGTGCCTCACACTGATAATATATAGCATGGTGAGTGTAAACACAGTGCCTCACACTGATAATCTGCAGCATGGTGAGTGTATAAACACAGTGCCTCACACTGATAATATATAGCATGGTGAGTGTAAACACAGTGCCTCACACTGACAATCTGCAGCATGGTGAGTGTGTAAACACAGTGCCTCACACTGATAATCTGCAGCATGGTGAGTGTATAAACACAGTGCCTCACACTGATAATATATAGCATGGTGAGTGTAAACACAGTGCCTCACACTGACAATCTTCAGCATGGTGAGTGTAAAAACACAGTGCCTCAAAAAGACAATCTGCAGCATGGTGAGTGTATAAACACAGTGCCTCACACTGATAATCCGCTGCATGGTGAGTGTATAAACACAGTGCGTCACACTGACAATCTGCAGCATGGTGAGTGTATAAACACAGTGCCTCACACTGACAATCTGCAGCATAGTGAGTGTGTAAACACAGTGCCTCGCACTGATAATATACAGCATGGTGAGTGTAAACACAGTGCCTCACACTGACAATCTGCAGCATGGTGAGTGTGTAAACACAGTGCCTCGCACTGATAATCTGCAGCATGGTGAGTGTATAAACACAGTACCTCACACTGATAATATATAGCATGGTCAGTGTATAAACACAGTGCCTCACACTGATAATATATAACATTGTGAGTGTAAACACAGTGCCTCACACTGACAATCTGCAGAATGGTGAGTGTATAAACACAGTGCCTCACACTGATAATCTGCAGCATGGTGAGTGTATATACACAGTGCCTCACACTGACAATCTGCAGCATGGTGAATGTATAAACACAGTGCCTCACACTGACAATCTGCAGCATGGTGAGTGTATAAACACAGTGCCTCGCACTGATAATATATAGCATGGTGAGTGTAAACACAGTGCCTCACACTGATAATATATAGCATGGTGAGTGTATAAACACAGTGCCTCACACTGATAATATATAGCATGGTAAGTGTAAACACAGTGCCTCACACTGACAATCTGCAGAATGGTGAGTGTATAAACACAGTCCCTCACACTGATAATCTGCAGCATGGTGAGTGTATAAACACAGTGCCTCACACTGATAATCTGCAGCATGGTGAGTGTAGAAACACAGTGCCTCACACTGACAATCTGCAGCATGGTGAGTGTATAAACACAGTGCCTCACACTGACAATCTGCAGCATAGTGAGTGTGTAAACACAGTGCCTCGCACTGATAATATACAGCATGGTGAGTGTAAACACAGTGCCTCACACTGACAATCTGCAGCATGGTAAGTGTGTAAACACAGTGCCTCACACTGACAATCTGCAGCATGGTGAGTGTGTAAACACAGTGCCTCACACTGACAATCTGCAGCATGTTGAGTGTATAAACACAGTGCCTCACACTGATAATCTGCAGCATGGTGAGTGTATAAACACAGTGCGTCACACTGACAATCTGCAGCATGGTGAGTGTATAAACACACTGCCTCACACTGATAATATATAGCATGGTGAGTGTAAACACAGTGCCTCACACTGATAATCTGCAGCATGGTGAGTGTATAAACACAGTGCCTCACACTGACAATCTGCAGCATGGTGAGTGTATAAACACAGTGCCTCACACTGACATCTGTAGCATGGTGAGTGTATAAACACAGTGCCTCACACTGATAATATATATCATGGTGAGTGTAAGCACAGTGCCTCACACTGACAATCTGCAGAATGGTGAGTGTATAAACACAGTGCCTCACACTGATAATCTATGGCATGTTGAGTGTATAAACACAGTGCCTCACACTGACAATCTGCAGCATGGTGAGTGTATAAACACAGTGCCTCACACTCATAATATATAGCATGGTGAGTGTAAACACAGTGCCTCACACTGACAATCTGCAGAATGGTGAGTGTATAAACACAGTGCCTCACACTGATAATCTGCAGCATGGTGAGTGTATAAACACAGTGCCTCACACTGACAATCTGCAGCATGGTGAGTGTATAAACACAGTGCCTCACACTGACAATCTGCAGCATGGTGAGTGTATAAACACAGTGCCTCGCCCTGATAATCTGCAGCATGGTGAGTGTATAAACACAGTACCTCACACTGATAATATATAGCACGGTCAGTGTAAACACAGTGCCTCACACTGACAATCTACAGCATGGTGAGTGAAAACACAGTGCCTCACACTGATAATCTACAGCATGGCGAGTGTAAACACAGTGCCTCACACTGATAATCTGCAGCATGGTGAGTGTGTAAACACAGTGCCTCACACTGATAATCTACAGCAAGGTGAGTGCATAAACACAGTGCCTCACACTGACAATCAGCAGCATGGTGAGTGTATAAACACAGTGCGTCACACTGATAATCTGCAGCATGGTGAGTGTGTAAACACAGTGCCTCACACTGACAATCTGCAGCATGGTGAGTGTATAAACACAGTGCCTCACACTGATAATATATAGCATGGTGAGTGTAAACACAGGGCCTCACACTGACAATCTGCAGAATGGTGAGTGTATAAACACAGTGCCTCACACTGACAATCTGCAGCATGGTGAGTGGATAAACACAGTGCCTCACACTGATACTATATAGCATGGTGAGTGTAAACACAGTGCCTCACACTGACAATCTGCAGAATGGTGAGTGTATAAACACAGTGCCTCACACTGATAATCTGCAGCATGGTGAGTGTATAAACACAGTGCCTCACACTGACAATCTGCAGCATGGGGAGTGTATACACACATTGCCTCACACTGACAATCTGCAGCATGGTGAGTGTATAAACACAGTGCCTCGCACTGGTAATCTGCAGCATGGTGAGTGTATAAACACAGTGCCTCACACTGATAATATATAGCATGGTCAGTGTAAACACAGTGCCTCACACTGACAATCTACAGCATGGAGAGTGTAAACACAGTGCCTCACACTGATAATCTGCATCATGGTGAGTGTGTAAACACAGTGCCTCACACTGATAATCTACAGCAAGGTGAGTGTATAAACACAGTGCCTCACACTGACAATCTGCAGCATGGTGAGTGTATAAACACGGTGGGTCACACTGATAATCTGCAGCATGGTGAGTGTGTAAACACAGTGCCTCACACTGACAATTTTCAGCATGGTGAGTGTATAAACACAGTGCCTCACACTGATAATATATAGCACGGTGAGTGTAAACACAGTGCCTCACACTGACAATCGGCAGCATGGTGAGTGTATAAACACAGTGCCTCACACTGACATTCTGCAGCATGGTGAGTGTATAAACACAGTGCCTCACACTGATAATATATAGCATGGTGAGTGTAAACACAGGGCCTCACACTGACAATCTGCAGAATGGTGAGTGTATAAACACAGTGCCTCACACTGATAATCTACGGCATGGTGAGTGTATAAACACAGTGCCTCACACTGATAATCTACAGCATGGTGAGTGTGTAAACACAGTGCCTCAGACTAACAATCTACAGCATGGCGAGTGTGTAAACACAGTGCCTCACGCTGATAATCTACAGCATGGTGAGTGTGTGAACACAGTGCCTCACACTGATATTCTACAGCATGGCGAGTGTGTAAACACTGACTCACGCTGATAATCTACAGCATGGTGAGTGTGTGAACACAGTACCTCACACTGATAATCTGCAGCATGGTGAGTGTGTAAAAACAGTGCCTCACACTGATAACCTACAGCATGGCGAGTGTGTAACCACAGTGCCTCACGCTGATAATCTACAGCATGGTGAGTGTGTGAACACAGTGCCTCACACTGACAATCTGCAGCATGGTGAGTGTGTAAACACAGTGCCTCACACTGATAATATATAACATGGTGAGTGTCTAAACACAGTGCCTCACACTGATAATATATAGCATGGTGAGTGTATAAACACAGTGCCTCACACTGACAATCTGCAGCATGGTGAGTGTGTAAACACAGTGCCTCACACTGATAATCTGCAGCATGGTGAGTGTATAAACACAGTGCCTCACACTGACAATCTGCAGAATGGTGAGTGTATAAACACAGTGCCTCACACTGATAATCTGCAGCATGGTGAGTGTATAAACACAGTGCCTCACACTGACATCTGTAGCATGGTGAGTGTATAAACACAGTGCCTCACACTGATAATATATAGCATGGTGAGTGTAAGCACAGTGCCTCACACTGACAATCTGCAGAATGGTGAGTGTATAAACACAGTGCCTCACACTGATAATCTATGGCATGTTGAGTGTATAAACACAGTGCCTCACACTGACAATCTGCAGCATGGTGAGTGTATAAACACAGTGCCTCACACTCATAATATATAGCATGGTGAGTGTAAACACAGTGCCTCACACTGACAATCTGCAGCATGGTGAGTGTATAAACACATTGCCTCACACTGATAATCTGCAGCATGGTGAGTGTATAAACACAGTGCCTCACACTGACAATCTGCAGCATGGTGAGTGTATAAACACAGTGCCTCACACTGACAATCTGCAGCATGGTGAGTGTATAAACACAGTGCCTCGCACTGATAATCTGCAGCATGGTGAGTGTATAAACAGAGTACCTCACACTGATAATATATAGCATGGTCAGTGTAAACACAGTGCCTCACACTGACAATCTACAGCATGGTGAGTGAAAACACAGTGCCTCACACTGATAATCTACAGCATGGTGAGTGTGTAAACACAGTGCCTCACACTGATAATCTACAGCATGGCGAGTGTAAACACAGTGCCTCACACTGATAATCTGCAGCATGGTGAGTGTGTAAACACAGTGCCTCACACTGATAATCTACAGCAAGGTGAGTGCATAAACACAGTGCCTCACACTGACAATCAGCAGCATGGTGAGTGTATAAACACAGTGCGTCACACTGATAATCTGCAGCATGGTGAGTGTGTAAACACAGTGCCTCACACTGACAATCTGCAGCATGGTGAGTGTATAAACACAGTGCCTCACACTGATAATATATAGCATGGTGAGTGTAAACACAGGGCCTCACACTGACAATCTGCAGAATGGTGAGTGTATAAACACAGTGCCTCACACTGACAATCTGCAGCATGGTGAGTGTATAAACACAGTGCCTCACACTGATACTATATAGCATGGTGAGTGTAAACACAGTGCCTCAGACTGACAATCTGCAGAATGGTGAGTGTATAAACACAGTGCCTCACACTGATAATCTGCAGCATGGTGAGTGTATAAACACAGTGCCTCACACTGACAATCTGCAGCATGGGGAGTGTATAAACACAGTGCCTCACACTGGCAATCTGCAGCATGGTGAGTGTATAAACACAGTGCCTCACACTGACATCTGTAGCATGGTGAGTGTATAAACACAGTGCCTCACACTGATAATATATAGCATGGTGAGTGTGTAAACACAGTGCCTCACACTGATATTATATAGCATGGTGAGTGTAAACACAGTGCCTCACACTGGTAATCTGCAGCATGGTGAGTGTATAAACACAGTGCCTCACACTGATAATCTACAGCATGTTGAGTGTAAACACAGTGCCTCACACTGATAATCTACAGCATGGTGAGTGTATAAACACAGTGCCTCACACTGACAATCTACAGCATGGTGAGTGTAAACACAGTGCCTCACACTGATAATCTACAGCATGGTGAGTGTATAAACACAGTGCCTCACACTGATAGTATATAGCATGGTGAGTGTAAACACAGTGCCTCATACTAACAATCTGCAGCATGGTGAGTGTATAAACACAATGCCTCACACTGATAATCTACAGCATGGTGAGTGTATAAACACAGTGTCTCACACTGACAATCTGCAGCATGGTGAGTGTCTAAACACAGTGCCTCACACTGATAATCTACAGCATGGTGAGTGTATAAACACAGTGCCTCACACTGACAATCTGCAGCATGGTGAGTGTATAAACACAGTGCCTCACACTGACAATCTGCAGCATGGTGAGTGTATAAACACAGTGCCTCACACTGACAATCTGCAGCATGGTGAGTGTGTAAACACAGTGCCTCACACTGATAATCTACAGCATGGTGAGTGTATAAACACAGTGCCTCACACTGACAATCTGCAGCATGGTGAGTGTCTAAACACAGTGCCTCACACTGATAATCTACAGCATGGTGAGTGTATAAACACAGTGCCTCACACTGACCATCTGCAGCATGGTGAGTGTAAACACAGTGCCTCACACTGATAATCTAGGGCATGGTGAGTGTATAAACACAGTGCCTCACACTGATAGTATATAGCATGGCGAGTGTAAACACAGTGCCTCATACTAACAATCTGCAGCATGGTGAGTGTATAAACACAATGCCTCACACTGATAATCTACAGCATGGTGAGTGTATAAACACAGTGTCTCACACTGACAATCTGCAGCATGGTGAGTGTCTAAACACAGTGCCTCACACTGATAATCTACAGCATGGTGAGTGTATAAACACAGTGCCTCACACTGACAATCTGCAGCATGGTGAGTGTATAAACACAGTGCCTCACACTGACAATCTGCAGCATGGTGAGTGTATAAACACAGTGCCTCACACTGACAATCTGCAGCATGGTGAGTGTGTAAACACAGTGCCTCACACTGATAATCTACAGCATGGTGAGTGTATAAACACAGTGCCTCACACTGACAATCTGCAGCATGGTGAGTGTCTAAACACAGTGCCTCACACTGATAATCTACAGCATGGTGAGTGTATAAACACAGTGCCTCACACTGACAGTCTGCAGCATGGTGAGTGTAAACACAGTGCCTCACACTGATAATCTAGAGCATGGTGAGTGTATAAACACAGTGCCTCACACTGATAGTATATAGCATGGCGAGTGTAAACACAGTGCCTCATACTAACAATCTGCAGCATGGTGAGTGTATAAACACAATGCCTCACACTGATAATCTACAGCATGGTGAGTGTATAAACACAGTGTCTCACACTGACAATCTGCAGCATGGTGAGTGTATAAACACAGTGCCTCACACTGATAATCTACAGCATGGTGAGTGTATAAACACAGTGCCTCACACTGACAATCTGCAGCATGGTGAGTGTATAAACACAGTGCCTCACACTGACAATCTGCAGCATGGTGAGTGTATAAACACAGTGCCTCACACTGACAATCTGCAGCATGGTGAGTGTGTAAACACAGTGCCTCACACTGATAATCTACAGCATGGTGAGTGTATAAACACAGTGCCTCACACTGACAATCTGCAGCATGGTGAGTGTGTAAACACAGTGCCTCACACTGATAATCTACAGCATGGTGAGTGTATAAACACAGTGCCTCACACTGACAATCTGCAGCATGGTGAGTGTCTAAACACAGTGCCTCACACTGATAATCTACAGCATGGTGAGTGTATAAACACAGTGCCTCACACTGACAGTCTGCAGCATGGTGAGTGTAAACACAGTGCCTCACACTGATAATCTAGAGCATGGTGAGTGTATAAACACAGTGCCTCACACTGATAGTATATAGCATGGCGAGTGTAAACACAGTGCCTCATACTAACAATCTGCAGCATGGTGAGTGTATAAACACAATGCCTCACACTGATAATCTACAGCATGGTGAGTGTATAAACACAGTGTCTCACACTGACAATCTGCAGCATGGTGAGTGTCTAAACACAGTGCCTCACACTGAAAATCTACAGCATGGTGAGTGTATAAACACAGTGCCTCACACTGACAATCTGCAGCATGGTGAGTGTATAAACACAGTGCCTCACACTGACAATCGGCAGCATGGTGAGTGTTTAAACACAGTGCCTCACACTGACAATCTGCAGCATGGTGAGTGTGTAAACACAGTGCCTCACACTGATAATCTACAGCATGGTGAGTGTATAAACACAGTGCCTCACACTGACAATCTGCAGCATGGTGAGTGTCTAAACACAGTGCCTCACACTGATAATCTACAGCATGGTGAGTGTATAAACACAGTGCCTCACACTGACAGTCTGCAGCATGGTGAGTATATAAACACAGTGCCTCACACTGATAATCTACAGCATGGTGAGTGTAAACACAGTGCCTCACACTGATAATCTGCAGCATGGTGATTGTATAAACACAGTGCCTCACACTGACAATCTGCAGCATGGTGAGTGTATAAACACAGTGCCTCACACTGACAATCTGCAGCATGGTGAGTGTATAAACACAGTGCCTCACACTCATAATCTATGGCATGGTGAGTGTATAAACACAGTGCCTCACACTGACAATCTTCAGCATGGTGAGTGTATAAACACAGTGCCTCACACTGATAATATATAGCATGGTGAGTGTAAACACAGTGCCTCACACTGACAATCTGCAGAATGGTGAGTGTATAAACACAGTGCTTAACACAGATAATCTGCAGCACGGTGAGTGTATAAACACACTGCCTCACACTGATAATCTGCAGCATGGTGAGTGTGTAAACACAGTGCCTCACACTGACAATCTGCAGCATGGTGAGTGTAAACACGGTGCATCACACTAATAATCTACAGCAAGGTGAGTGTATAAACACAATGCCTCACACTGATAGTATATAGCATGGTGAGTGTAAACAGAGTAACTGACACCGACATTCTGCAGCATGGTGAGTGTGTAAACACAGTGCCTCACACTGACAATCTACAGCATGGTGAGTGTAAACACAGTGCCTCACACTGATAATCTACAGCATGGTGAGTGTGTAAACACAGTGCCTCACACTGATAATCTGCAGCATGGTGAGTGTATAAACACAGTGCCTCACACTGATAATCTGCAGCATGGCGAGTGTGTAAACACAGTGCCTCACACTGATAATCTGCAGCATGGTGAGTGTATAAACACAGTGCCTCACACTGATAATCTACAGCATGGTGAGTGTATAAACACAGTGCCTCACACTGACAATCTGCAGCATGGTGAGTGTGTAAACACAGTGCCTCACACTGACAATCTGCAGCATGGCGAGTGTGTAAACACAGTGCCTCACACTGATAATATATAGCATGGTGAGTGCAAACACAGTGCATCACACTGATAATCTACAGCATGGTGAGTGTATAAACACAGTGCCTCACACTGACAATCTGCAGCATGGTGAGTGTATAAACACAGTGCCTCACACTGACAATCTGCAGCACGGTGAGTGTATAAACACAGTGCCTCACACTGATAATATATAGCATGGTGAGTGTAAACACAGTGCCTCACACTGACAATCTGCAGAATGGTGAGTGTATAAACACAGTGCCTGACACTGATAATCTATGGCATGGTGATTGTATAAGCACAGTGCCTCACAGTGATAATCTGCAGCATGGTGAGTGTATAAACACAGTGCCTCACACTGACAATCTGCAGCATGGTGAGTGTGTAAACACAGTGCCTCACACTGATAATATATAGCATGGTGAGTGTAAACACAGTGCCTCACACTGACAATGTGCAGCATGGTGAGTGTATAAACACAGTGCCTCACACTGATAATCTGCAGCATGGTGAGTGTGTATACACAGTGCCTCACACTGACAATCTGCAGCATGGTGAGTGTATGAACACAGTGCCTCACACTGATAATATATAGCATGGTGAGTGTAAACACAGTGCCTCACACTGATAATCTGCAGCATGGTGATTGTATAAACACAGTGCCTCACACTGACAATCTGCAGCATGGTGAGTGTATAAACACAGTGCCTCACACTGACAATCTGCAGCATGGTGAGTGTATAAACACAGTGCCTCACACTGATAATATATAGCATGGTGAGTGTAAACACAGTGCCTCACACTCATAATCTATGGCATGGTGAGTGTATAAACACAGTGCCTCACACTGACAATCTTCAGCATGGTGAGTGTATAAACACAGTGCCTCACACTGATAATATATAGCATGGTGAGTGTAAACACAGTGCCTCACACTGACAATCTGCAGAATGGTGAGTGTATAAACACAGTGCTTAACACAGATAATCTGCAGCACGGTGAGTGTATAAACACACTGCCTCACACTGATAATCTGCAGCATGGTGAGTGTATAAACACAGTGCCTCACATTGACAATCTGCAGCATGTTGAGTGTACAAACACAGTGCCTCACACTGACAATCTGCAGCATGGTGAGTGTATAAACACAGTGCCTCGCACCGATAATCTGCAGCATGGTGAGTGTATAAACACAGTGCCTCACACTGATAATATATAGCATGGTGAGTGTAAACACAGTGCCTCACACTGATAATATATAGGATGGTGAGTGTAAACACAGTGCCTCACACTGATAATCTACAGCATGGTGAGTGTGTAAACACAGTGCCTCACACTGATAATCTACAGCATGGCGAGTGTGTAAACACAGTGCCTCACACTGATAATCTACAGCATGGTGAGTGTGCGAACACAGTGCCTCACACTGACAATCTGCAGCATGGTGAGTGTGTAAACACAGTGCCTCACACTGATAATATATAGCATGGTGAGTGTGTAAACACAGTGCCTCACACTGATATTATATAGCATGGTGAGTGTAAACACAGTGCCTCACACTGATAATCTGCAGCATGGTGAGTGTATAAACACAGTGCCTCACACTGATAATCTACAGCATGTTGAGTGTAAACACAGTGCCTCACACTGATAATCTACAGCATGGTGAGTGTATAAACACAGTGCCTCACACTGACAATCTACAGCATGGTGAGTGTAAACACAGTGCCTCACACTGATAATCTACAGCATGGTGAGTGTATAAACACAGTGCCTCACACTGATAGTATATAGCATGGTGAGTGTAAACACAGTGCCTCATACTAACAATCTGCAGCATGGTGAGTGTATAAACACAATGCCTCACACTGATAATCTACAGCATGGTGAGTGTATAAACACAGTGTCTCACACTGACAATCTGCAGCATGGTGAGTGTCTAAACACAGTGCCTCACACTGATAATCTACAGCATGGTGAGTGTATAAACACAGTGCCTCACACTGACAATCTGCAGCATGGTGAGTGTATAAACACAGTGCCTCACACTGACAATCTGCAGCATGGTGAGTGTATAAACACAGTGCCTCACACTGACAATCTGCAGCATGGTGAGTGTGTAAACACAGTGCCTCACACTGATAATCTACAGCATGGTGAGTGTATAAACACAGTGCCTCACACTGACAATCTGCAGCATGGTGAGTGTCTAAACACAGTGCCTCACACTGATAATCTACAGCATGGTGAGTGTATAAACACAGTGCCTCACACTGACCGTCTGCAGCATGGTGAGTGTAAACACAGTGCCTCACACTGATAATCTAGGGCATGGTGAGTGTATAAACACAGTGCCTCACACTGATAGTATATAGCATGGCGAGTGTAAACACAGTGCCTCATACTAACAATCTGCAGCATGGTGAGTGTATAAACACAATGCCTCACACTGATAATCTACAGCATGGTGAGTGTATAAACACAGTGTCTCACACTGACAATCTGCAGCATGGTGAGTGTCTAAACACAGTGCCTCACACTGATAATCTACAGCATGGTGAGTGTATAAACACAGTGCCTCTCACTGACAATCTGCAGCATGGTGAGTGTATAAACACAGTGCCTCACACTGACAATCTGCAGCATGGTGAGTGTATAAACACAGTGCCTCACACTGACAATCTGCAGCATGGTGAGTGTGTAAACACAGTGCCTCACACTGATAATCTACAGCATGGTGAGTGTATAAACACAGTGCCTCACACTGACAATCTGCAGCATGGTGAGTGTCTAAACACAGTGCCTCACACTGATAATCTACAGCATGGTGAGTGTATAAACACAGTGCCTCACACTGACAGTCTGCAGCATGGTGAGTGTAAACACAGTGCCTCACACTGATAATCTAGAGCATGGTGAGTGTATAAACACAGTGCCTCACACTGATAGTATATAGCATGGCGAATGTAAACACAGTGCCTCATACTAACAATCTGCAGCATGGTGAGTGTATAAACACAATGCCTCACACTGATAATCTACAGCATGGTGAGTGTATAAACACAGTGTCTCACACTGACAATCTGCAGCATGGTGAGTGTCTAAACACAGTGCCTCACACTGATAATCTACAGCATGGTGAGTGTATAAACACAGTGCCTCACACTGACAATCTGCAGCATGGTGAGTGTATAAACACAGTGCCTCACACTGACAATCTGCAGCATGGTGAGTGTTTAAACACAGTGCCTCACACTGACAATCTGCAGCATGGTGAGTGTGTAAACACAGTGCCTCACACTGATAATCTACAGCATGGTGAGTGTATAAACACAGTGCCTCACACTGACAATCTGCAGCATGGTGAGTGTCTAAACACAGTGCCTCACACTGATAATCTACAGCATGGTGAGTGTATAAACACAGTGCCTCACACTGACAGTCTGCAGCATGGTGAGTGTATAAACACAGTGCCTCACACTGATAATCTACAGCATGGTGAGTGTAAACACAGTGCCTCACACTGATAATCTGCAGCATGGTGATTGTATAAACACAGTGCCTCACACTGACAATCTGCAGCATGGTGAGTGTATAAACACAGTGCCTCACACTGACAATCTGCAGCATGGTGAGTGTATAAACACAGTGCCTCACACTGATAATATATAGCATGGTGAGTGTAAACACAGTGCCTCACACTCATAATCTATGGCATGGTGAGTGTATAAACACAGTGCCTCACACTGACAATCTTCAGCATGGTGAGTGTATAAACACAGTGCCTCACACTGATAATATATAGCATGGTGAGTGTAAACACAGTGCCTCACACTGACAATCTGCAGAATGGTGAGTGTATAAACACAGTGCTTAACACAGATAATCTGCAGCACGGTGAGTGTATAAACACACTGCCTCACACTGATAATCTGCAGCATGGTGAGTGTATAAACACAGTGCCTCACATTGACAATCTGCAGCATGGTGAGTGTACAAACACAGTGCCTCACACTGACAATCTGCAGCATGGTGAGTGTATAAACACAGTGCCTCGCACCGATAATCTGCAGCATGGTGAGTGTATAAACACAGTGCCTCACACTGATAATATATAGCATGGTGTGTGTAAACACAGTGCCTCACACTGATAATATATAGGATGGTGAGTGTAAACACAGTGCCTCACACTGATAATCTACAGCATGGTGAGTGTGTAAACACAGTGCCTCACACTGATAATCTACAGCATGGCGAGTGTGTAAACACAGTGCCTCACACTGATAATCTACAGCATGGTGAGTGTGTGAACACAGTGCCTCACACTGACAATCTGCAGCATGGTGAGTGTGTAAACACAGTGCCTCACACTGATAATATATAGCATGGTGAGTGTGTAAACACAGTGCCTCACACTGATATTATATAGCATGGTGAGTGTAAACACAGTGCCTCACACTGATAATCTGCAGCATGGTGAGTGTATAAACACAGTGCCTCACACTGATAATCTACAGCATGTTGAGTGTAAACACAGTCCCTCACACTGATAATCTACAGCATGGTGAGTGTATAAACACAGTGCCTCACACTGACAATCTACAGCATGGTGAGTGTAAACACAGTGCCTCACACTGATAATCTACAGCATGGTGAGTGTATAAACACAGTGCCTCACACTGATAGTATATAGCATGGTGAGTGTAAACACAGTGCCTCATACTAACAATCTGCAGCATGGTGAGTGTATAAACACAATGCCTCACACTGATAATCTACAGCATGGTGAGTGTATAAACACAGTGTCTCACACTGACAATCTGCAGCATGGTGAGTGTATAAACACAGTGCCTCACACTGATAATCTACAGCATGGTGAGTGTATAAACACAGTGCCTCACACTGACAATCTGCAGAATGGTGAGTGTATAAACACAGTGCCTCACACTGACAATCTGCAGCATGGTGAGATTATAAACACAGTGCCTCACACTGACAATCTGCAGCATGGTGAGTGTGTAAACACAGTGCCTCACACTGATAATCTACAGCATGGTGAGTGTATAAACACAGTGCCTCACACTGACAATCTGCAGCATGGTGAGTGTCTAAACACAGTGCCTCACACTGATAATCTACAGCATGGTGAGTGTATAAACACAGTGCCTCACACTGACAGTCTGCAGCATGGTGAGTGTAAACACAGTGCCTCACACTGATAATCTAGGGCATGGTGAGTGTATAAACACAGTGCCTCACACTGATAGTATATAGCATGGCGAGTGTAAACACAGTGCCTCATACTAACAATCTGCAGCATGGTGAGTGTATAAACACAATGCCTCACACTGATAATCTACAGCATGGTGAGTGTATAAACACAGTGTCTCACACTGACAATCTGCAGCATGGTGAGTGTCTAAACACAGTGCCTCACACTGATAATCTACAGCATGGTGAGTGTATAAACACAGTGCCTCACACTGACAATCTGCAGCATGGTGAGTGTATAAACACAGTGCCTCACACTGATAATCTACAGCATGGTGAGTGTATAAACACAGTGCCTCACACTGACAATCTGCAGCATGGTGAGTGTCTAAACACAGTGCCTCACACTGATAATCTACAGCATGGTGAGTGTATAAACACAGTGCCTCACACTGACAGTCTGCAGCATGGTGAGTGTAAACACAGTGCCTCACACTGATAATCTAGAGCATGGTGAGTGTATAAACACAGTGCCTCACACTGATAGTATATAGCATGGCGAGTGTAAACACAGTGCCTCATACTAACAATCTGCAGCATGGTGAGTGTATAAACACAATGCCTCACACTGATAATCTACAGCATGGTGAGTGTATAAACACAGTGCCTCACATTGACAATCTGCAGCATGTTGAGTGTACAAACACAGTGCCTCACACTGACAATCTGCAGCATGGTGAGTGTATAAACACAGTGCCTCGCACCGATAATCTGCAGCATGGTGAGTGTATAAACACAGTGCCTCACACTGATAATATATAGCATGGTGAGTGTAAACACAGTGCCTCACACTGATAATATATAGGATGGTGAGTGTAAACACAGTGCCTCACACTGATAATCTACAGCATGGTGAGTGTGTAAACACAGTGCCTCACACTGATAATCTACAGCATGGCGAGTGTGTAAACACAGTGCCTCACACTGATAATCTACAGCATGGTGAGTGTGCGAACACAGTGCCTCACACTGACAATCTGCAGCATGGTGAGTGTGTAAACACAGTGCCTCACACTGATAATATATAGCATGGTGAGTGTGTAAACACAGTGCCTCACACTGATATTATATAGCATGGTGAGTGTAAACACAGTGCCTCACACTGATAATCTGCAGCATGGTGAGTGTATAAACACAGTGCCTCACACTGATAATCTACAGCATGTTGAGTGTAAACACAGTGCCTCACACTGATAATCTACAGCATGGTGAGTGTATAAACACAGTGCCTCACACTGACAATCTACAGCATGGTGAGTGTAAACACAGTGCCTCACACTGATAATCTACAGCATGGTGAGTGTATAAACACAGTGCCTCACACTGATAGTATATAGCATGGTGAGTGTAAACACAGTGCCTCATACTAACAATCTGCAGCATGGTGAGTGTATAAACACAATGCCTCACACTGATAATCTACAGCATGGTGAGTGTATAAACACAGTGTCTCACACTGACAATCTGCAGCATGGTGAGTGTCTAAACACAGTGCCTCACACTGATAATCTACAGCATGGTGAGTGTATAAACACAGTGCCTCACACTGACAATCTGCAGCATGGTGAGTGTATAAACACAGTGCCTCACACTGACAATCTGCAGCATGGTGAGTGTATAAACACAGTGCCTCACACTGACAATCTGCAGCATGGTGAGTGTGTAAACACAGTGCCTCACACTGATAATCTACAGCATGGTGAGTGTATAAACACAGTGCCTCACACTGACAATCTGCAGCATGGTGAGTGTCTAAACACAGTGCCTCACACTGATAATCTACAGCATGGTGAGTGTATAAACACAGTGCCTCACACTGACCGTCTGCAGCATGGTGAGTGTAAACACAGTGCCTCACACTGATAATCTAGGGCATGGTGAGTGTATAAACACAGTGCCTCACACTGATAGTATATAGCATGGCGAGTGTAAACACAGTGCCTCATACTAACAATCTGCAGCATGGTGAGTGTATAAACACAATGCCTCACACTGATAATCTACAGCATGGTGAGTGTATAAACACAGTGTCTCACACTGACAATCTGCAGCATGGTGAGTGTCTAAACACAGTGCCTCACACTGATAATCTACAGCATGGTGAGTGTATAAACACAGTGCCTCTCACTGACAATCTGCAGCATGGTGAGTGTATAAACACAGTGCCTCACACTGACAATCTGCAGCATGGTGAGTGTATAAACACAGTGCCTCACACTGACAATCTGCAGCATGGTGAGTGTGTAAACACAGTGCCTCACACTGATAATCTACAGCATGGTGAGTGTATAAACACAGTGCCTCACACTGACAATCTGCAGCATGGTGAGTGTCTAAACACAGTGCCTCACACTGATAATCTACAGCATGGTGAGTGTATAAACACAGTGCCTCACACTGACAGTCTGCAGCATGGTGAGTGTAAACACAGTGCCTCACACTGATAATCTAGAGCATGGTGAGTGTATAAACACAGTGCCTCACACTGATAGTATATAGCATGGCGAATGTAAACACAGTGCCTCATACTAACAATCTGCAGCATGGTGAGTGTATAAACACAATGCCTCACACTGATAATCTACAGCATGGTGAGTGTATAAACACAGTGTCTCACACTGACAATCTGCAGCATGGTGAGTGTCTAAACACAGTGCCTCACACTGATAATCTACAGCATGGTGAGTGTATAAACACAGTGCCTCACACTGACAATCTGCAGCATGGTGAGTGTATAAACACAGTGCCTCACACTGACAATCTGCAGCATGGTGAGTGTTTAAACACAGTGCCTCACACTGACAATCTGCAGCATGGTGAGTGTGTAAACACAGTGCCTCACACTGATAATCTACAGCATGGTGAGTGTATAAACACAGTGCCTCACACTGACAATCTGCAGCATGGTGAGTGTCTAAACACAGTGCCTCACACTGATAATCTACAGCATGGTGAGTGTATAAACACAGTGCCTCACACTGACAGTCTGCAGCATGGTGAGTGTATAAACACAGTGCCTCACACTGATAATCTACAGCATGGTGAGTGTAAACACAGTGCCTCACACTGATAATCTGCAGCATGGTGATTGTATAAACACAGTGCCTCACACTGACAATCTGCAGCATGGTGAGTGTATAAACACAGTGCCTCACACTGACAATCTGCAGCATGGTGAGTGTATAAACACAGTGCCTCACACTGATAATATATAGCATGGTGAGTGTAAACACAGTGCCTCACACTCATAATCTATGGCATGGTGAGTGTATAAACACAGTGCCTCACACTGACAATCTTCAGCATGGTGAGTGTATAAACACAGTGCCTCACACTGATAATATATAGCATGGTGAGTGTAAACACAGTGCCTCACACTGACAATCTGCAGAATGGTGAGTGTATAAACACAGTGCTTAACACAGATAATCTGCAGCACGGTGAGTGTATAAACACACTGCCTCACACTGATAATCTGCAGCATGGTGAGTGTATAAACACAGTGCCTCACATTGACAATCTGCAGCATGGTGAGTGTACAAACACAGTGCCTCACACTGACAATCTGCAGCATGGTGAGTGTATAAACACAGTGCCTCGCACCGATAATCTGCAGCATGGTGAGTGTATAAACACAGTGCCTCACACTGATAATATATAGCATGGTGTGTGTAAACACAGTGCCTCACACTGATAATATATAGGATGGTGAGTGTAAACACAGTGCCTCACACTGATAATCTACAGCATGGTGAGTGTGTAAACACAGTGCCTCACACTGATAATCTACAGCATGGCGAGTGTGTAAACACAGTGCCTCACACTGATAATCTACAGCATGGTGAGTGTGTGAACACAGTGCCTCACACTGACAATCTGCAGCATGGTGAGTGTGTAAACACAGTGCCTCACACTGATAATATATAGCATGGTGAGTGTGTAAACACAGTGCCTCACACTGATATTATATAGCATGGTGAGTGTAAACACAGTGCCTCACACTGATAATCTGCAGCATGGTGAGTGTATAAACACAGTGCCTCACACTGATAATCTACAGCATGTTGAGTGTAAACACAGTCCCTCACACTGATAATCTACAGCATGGTGAGTGTATAAACACAGTGCCTCACACTGACAATCTACAGCATGGTGAGTGTAAACACAGTGCCTCACACTGATAATCTACAGCATGGTGAGTGTATAAACACAGTGCCTCACACTGATAGTATATAGCATGGTGAGTGTAAACACAGTGCCTCATACTAACAATCTGCAGCATGGTGAGTGTATAAACACAATGCCTCACACTGATAATCTACAGCATGGTGAGTGTATAAACACAGTGTCTCACACTGACAATCTGCAGCATGGTGAGTGTCTAAACACAGTGCCTCACACTGATAATCTACAGCATGGTGAGTGTATAAACACAGTGCCTCACACTGACAATCTGCAGAATGGTGAGTGTATAAACACAGTGCCTCACACTGACAATCTGCAGCATGGTGAGATTATAAACACAGTGCCTCACACTGACAATCTGCAGCATGGTGAGTGTGTAAACACAGTGCCTCACACTGATAATCTACAGCATGGTGAGTGTATAAACACAGTGCCTCACACTGACAATCTGCAGCATGGTGAGTGTCTAAACACAGTGCCTCACACTGATAATCTACAGCATGGTGAGTGTATAAACACAGTGCCTCACACTGACAGTCTGCAGCATGGTGAGTGTAAACACAGTGCCTCACACTGATAATCTAGGGCATGGTGAGTGTATAAACACAGTGCCTCACACTGATAGTATATAGCATGGCGAGTGTAAACACAGTGCCTCATACTAACAATCTGCAGCATGGTGAGTGTATAAACACAATGCCTCACACTGATAATCTACAGCATGGTGAGTGTATAAACACAGTGTCTCACACTGACAATCTGCAGCATGGTGAGTGTCTAAACACAGTGCCTCACACTGATAATCTACAGCATGGTGAGTGTATAAACACAGTGCCTCACACTGACAATCTGCAGCATGGTGAGTGTATAAACACAGTGCCTCACACTGATAATCTACAGCATGGTGAGTGTATAAACACAGTGCCTCACACTGACAATCTGCAGCATGGTGAGTGTCTAAACACAGTGCCTCACACTGATAATCTACAGCATGGTGAGTGTATAAACACAGTGCCTCACACTGACAGTCTGCAGCATGGTGAGTGTAAACACAGTGCCTCACACTGATAATCTAGAGCATGGTGAGTGTATAAACACAGTGCCTCACACTGATAGTATATAGCATGGCGAGTGTAAACACAGTGCCTCATACTAACAATCTGCAGCATGGTGAGTGTATAAACACAATGCCTCACACTGATAATCTACAGCATGGTGAGTGTATAAACACAGTGTCTCACACTGACAATCTGCAGCATGGTGAGTGTCTAAACACAGTGCCTCACACTGATAATCTACAGCATGGTGAGTGTATAAACACAGTGCCTCACACTGACAATCTGCAGCATGGTGAGTGTATAAACACAGTGCCTCACACTGACAATCTGCAGCATGGTGAGTGTATAAACACAGTGCCTCACACTGACAATCTGCAGCATGGTGAGTGTGTAAACACAGTGCCTCACACTGATAATCTACAGCATGGTGAGTGTATAAACACAGTGCCTCACACTGACAATCTGCAGCATGGTGAGTGTCTAAACACAGTGCCTCACACTGATAATCTACAGCATGGTGAGTGTATAAACACAGTGCCTCACACTGACAGTCTGCAGCATGGTGAGTGTATAAACACAGTGCCTCACACTGATAATCTACAGCATGGTGAGTGTGTAAACACAGTGCCTCACACTGACAATCTGCAGCATGGTGAGTGTGTAAACACAGTGCCTCACACTGATAATATATAGCATGGTAAGTGTAAACACAGTGCATCACACTGATAATCTACAGCAAGGTGAGTGTATAAACACAGTGCCTCACACTGATAGTATATAGCATGGTGAGTGTGTGAACACAGTGCCTCACACTGATAATCTACAGCATGGTGAGTGTAAACACAGTGCCTCACACTGCTAATCTACAGCATGGTGAGTGTATAAACACAGAGCCTCACACTGACAATCTACAGCATGGTGAGTGTCTAAACACAGTGCCTCACACTGATAATCTGCAGCATGGTGAGTGTGTAAACACAGTGCCTCACACTGATAATCTGCAGCATGGTGAGTGTATAAACACAGTGCCTCACACTGACAATCTGCAGCATGGTGAGTGTGTAAACACAGTGCCTCACACTGATAATCTACAGCATGGTGAGTGTATAAACACAGTGCCTCACACTGACAATCTGCAGCATGGTGAGTGTGTAAACACAGTGCCTCACACTGATAATATATAGCATGGTAAGTGTAAACACAGTGCATCACACTGATAATCTACAGCAAGGTGAGTGTATAAACACAGTGCCTCACACTGATAGTATATAGCATGGTGAGTGTGTGAACACAGTGCCTCACACTGATAATCTACAGCATGGTGAGTGTAAACACAGTGCCTCACACTGCTAATCTACAGCATGGTGAGTGTATAAACACAGAGCCTCACACTGACAATCTACAGCATGGTGAGTGTAAACACAGTGCCTCACACTGATAATCTACAGCATGGTGAGTGTATAAACACAGTGCCTCACACTGACAATCTGCAGCATGGTGAGTGTATAAACACAGTGCCTCACACTGATAATATATAGTATGGTGAGTGTGTAAACACAGTGCCTCACACTGAGAATATATAGTATGGTGAGTGTGTAAACACAGTGCCTCACACTGATAATATATAACATGGTGAGTGTGTAAACACAGTGCCTCACACTGATAATCTGCAGCATGGTGAGTGTATAAACACAGTGCCTCACACTGACAATCTGCAGCATGGTGAGTGTGTAAACACAGTGCCTCACACTGATAATATATAGCATGGTGAGTGTAAACACAGTGCATCACACTGATAATCTACAGCAAAGTGAGTGTATAAACACAGTGCCTCACACTGATAGTATATAGCATGGTGAGTGTGTAAACACAGTGCCTCACACTGATAATCTGCAGCATGGTGATTGTAAACACGGTGCCTCACACTGACAATCTGCAGCATGGTGAGTGTGTAAACACAGTGCCTCACACTAACAATCTGCAGCATGGCGAGTGTGTAAACACAGTGCCTCACACTGATAATCTACAGCATGGCGATTGTGTAAACACAGTGCCTCACACTGATAATCTGCAGCCTGGTGAGTGTGTGAACACAGTGCCTCACATTCATAATCTACAGCAAGGTGAGTGTATAAACACAGTCCCTCACACTGATAATCTATGGCATGGTGAGTGTGTAAACACAGTGCCTCACACTCATAATTTGCAGCATGGTGAGTGTGTAAACACAGTGCCTCACATTGATAATCTACAGCAAGGTGAGTGTGTAAACACAGTGCCGTACATTGATAATCTATGGCATGGTGAGTGTGTAATCACAGTGCCTCTCACTGATAATCTGCAGCATGGTGAGTGTGTAAACACAGTGCCTCACACTGATAATCTACAGCAAGATGAGTGTGTAAACACAGTGCCTCACATTGATAATCTACAGCATGGTGAGTGTGTAAACACAGTGCCTCACATTGATAATCTACAGCATGGTGAGTGTGTAAACACAGTGCCTCGCATTGATAATCTACAGCATGGTGAGTGTGTACACACAGTGCCTCACATTGATAATCTATGGCATGGTGAGTGTGCACTCACAGTGCCTCACACCGATAATCTACAGCATGGTGAGTGTGTAAACACAGTACCTCACACTGATAATCTACAGCATGGTGATTGTGTAAACACAGTGCCTCACACTGATAATCTAAAGCATGGTGAGTGTGTACTCACAGTACCTCACACTGATAATCTACAGCATGGTGAGTGTGCACTCACAGTGCCTCACGCTGACAATCTACAGCACGGTGAGTGTGTAAACACAGTGCCTCACACTGACAATCTACAGCATGATGAGTGTGTAAACACAGTGCCTCACACTGATAATCTACAGCATGTTGAGTGTGCACTCACAGTGCCTCACGCTGACAATCTACAGCATGGTGAGTGTGTAAACACAGTGCCTCACACTGACAATCTACAGCATGGTGAGTGTGTAAACACAGTGCCTCACACTGACAATCTACAGCATGGTGAGTGTAAACACAGTGCCTCACACTGGTTACATGAGAGTATAACACTTACCATTGATGATTGGCATGACAGTGAATTGCAGAAGAGCCTTCATTGGAGTCTGAAGGGGAATGAGCTGAAAGAGTAGAGGAAGCTGTCAGATCAGTACTGGCACAACATCAAACCATTCATAGTCTAGGTAAATCACTGCTACCACCTGCTGGTCTTTATTATGATATCGAGGGTATTAGTTCTCAAGGTTGTCAATGGCTTTTGAACAGCAGAAAAGCATACTCAGGGCCTTGATCCAACCCTGTCATTTCCTCTGTTTGGCCTACTTTCGACTTAACAAAATTGGAACACTGCCTTTGAGATGCAGTGATTGGCAGAGCCAAGTTCCTCTCTCTCATCAATTCTCACCTCAAAAGCTTCTCTCTCCTTCTCAGATTTTTCCAAAAATGTATCATTTCATCTGTCTTCCTTGAATCAATAACACAGGGTCTGGTTTAGGCACAAGTTGGGTGGAGGTGTGGGGGGGCGAATAGGTGAAAGGTGCTATAAAAATGTAAATCTTTATTTTCTTTTATCCTCTACATTTCTTGAGCCCAACCAGTATTCTCCATTTCAACAATGGACACAGCATGACAGATATTGATAAGCTAACTCTAGTGTTCAGGCTAAAGTTTAATTTCCTGAGTGATAACCTGGAGATAGATTTCCTTCTCTTCTGGCTTGTCACATGAGGCTTGAGAGTATGGGTTCTCATCATCTTTTGAGGTACAAACACACTGTTTGTAAAACAATGGCAGAGATTGGAGGGAGAGTCAACAAGGAAATCGTCACAGCTGAAACTCTGTTATAGGCCTGGACTTCGCCAGACCCATAGCTCTATATACCTTCACTGAGGGAAGGAGAGTGATTTAGCGTTACAGTGCGGTCCCTCCTACTGTGGCCTAAAACCAGACAACTTAGCTTGTTAAGGTATTCTCTAATGTAAGTGAAAGATGTTAGATTTTACTCTTGTGGATATAATGATCAGAATGATTCTAGGAAACATATGTCAGTGATGATATATTAGAGATCGTCAGACGTTATTTCCATTGATTTCAATGGCTTGCTAATCAAGGAGGCTCTGTAATAGAGCGATGATTCACTAATTGTTGCTCGTGTGCTGTTGACAAAGATTTCTATTATTTACTTACCGCCAGTGACTCCAGAGTGGACTTTGATGAATACATCCTGAATCTGTGGGGAAAGAAAATCATAAAAGCTTTTCTTTAATTAAATCGGCCTGCAATACCACTGAGCAACAGTTGACTTCGAGGCTCCTGTCTCTCAATCTCTAATTCCACTACTTACTTAGAGCTGGTGCTTCCTGAACAACTAAGTTTCAATCTGTTTGATCTCCGATATCTGCGCTCCCAATGAATAAAGTGCAATTCCTGAACACGTTCTCACATAATGAACGCATCTACCCCTAGATTTCATCATCATCATTGTCGGCTGTCTCACAATTCAAGGATGATGTCTACTCAGGGTTGTGAGTTTCTGCCATGGGTCTTCATGTGACTGAACAGGCCAATTCTCGATTCACAGATTGTTGGACACATGGAACAGGATGTTGCATGAGGTGGTGGGATCCGGACTGCATATGGGATGTTGCCTCATTGGTGCCAGGGTGAAGAATGTCACTGAGCAGCTGCAGGACATTCTTATAGGAGAGGATGAACAGCCAGGGGTCATGGTCCACATTGGTACCAATGACATAGATAAAAGAGGGATGAGGTCCAGAAAGCAGTTTTTAGAGAGCTAGGAAAGAGATTAAAAAGCAGGACTTCATAGGCAGTGATCTCTGGATTACTCCTAGTGCCATATGCTAGTGAGTGTAGGAATGGAGGATAGAGTGAATGAACACGTGGCTGGAGAGGTTGTGCAGGAGAGAGGATTTTAGATTTCTGAGGCACTGGGACTGGTTCTGGGGCAAGTGGGACCCTGTATAAAGAGGACGGTTTACATCTTAGCAGGGCCGAGATCAGTATCCTCGCTGGGAGATTTGCTAGTGCTGTTGGGGAGGGTTTAAACTAGCTTGGCTGGGGGTTGGGAACCTGAGAGAGAATTCAAATAGGAGAGAAACAAAGCTGGTAATGATAAGAAAAAAAATAGCAAGCAAAACTGGAAGACAACAGAAACAAAGGCCAACATCAAATCGGGTCGAAATACAGAAAAATGTTAAAAAAAGCAAAATTAAAGGCATCCATCTGAATGCACACAGCATTCACAACAAGGTAGATGAATTAATGGCACAAATAGAAATACACGGATATGATCTAATTGCCTTTGTGGAGACATGGCTACAGGGTGACCAAGGCTGGAAATTGAATGTTCAAGGGTATTCAACATTTAGGAAGGATAGGGAAAAAGGAAAAGATGGGGTAGCACTGTTAATAAAAGATGAGATCAGTGCATTAGTGAAAGGATCTTAAATCGGAAGACCAAGGTGTAGATTCAGTTTGGGTGGAGCCAAGAAACCACAAGAGGCAGCAAATATTGGTGGGAATTATTTATAGGCCACGATATAAGTCAGGAAATTAGGGGTGCATGTAACAAGGGTAATACAGTTACCATGGGGGACTACAATCTACATATAGGCTGGGTAAACCAAATTAGCACTAATGCTGTGGAGGACATATTCCTGGAATGTATACAAAATGGTTTTCTGGAACAGTATGTTGAGGAACCAACTAGAGAACTGGTTATTTTAAATCTAGTATTGTGCAATGAGAAAGGGATAATTAACAACCTTGTTGTAAAGGAGCCTTTAGGAAAGAACGACCATAATATGATAGAATTTTACATGAAGTTTGAAAGTGATGTAGTTCAATCCGAAACTAGGGTCTTGAATCTAAACAAAGGAAACCACAAAGATACGAGGGGCAAATTGGCTGTGGTGGATCGGGAAACTACGTTAAAAAGTATGATGGTAGACAGGCAATGGCTAGCATTTAAAGAATTAATACATGGTTTACAACAAATATACACTCCTTTGAGGCACAAAAACCCAACAGGAAAAGTGATCCAACTGTGGCGAACAAGAGAAGTTAAAGATTGTATTAGATGAAAGGAAGAGGCTTATAAAGTTGCTGAAAAAAAGAGTACTAAGCCTGGGAATTGGGAGCATTTTAGGATTCATCAAAGGAGAACCAATAAACCGATAAAGAAAGGGAAAATAGAACATGAGAATAAACTAATGAGAAACATAAAAACGGACTGTAAAAACTTCTGTAGGTATGTAAAAAGGAAAAGATTAGCAAAGACAAATGTAGGTCCATTACAGGCAGAGACAAGCAAATTTATAATGGGGAATAAGGAAATAGCAGAGAAACTAAACAAATACTTTGTGTCTGTCTTCACAGAGGAAGATATAAAAAAACTCCCAGAAATACTAGAGAATGAAGAACTGAAAGAAATTAGTATTCAAATAGTCATTTGGTAGTACAGAACTTGAGAATTGCTGAAAAAATACATTTTGTCAAAGCTTTTCACCTTGCACTCATCAGGACAATCTCAAGAATACCAATGTCAGGGTAAGCAAGAGTGGTGCCAACAAGGGTGGTGCTGTTGTTGTCTGGCGTACTGACCTCTACCTCACAGAGGCTGACCTCCAACTTTCAGACACTTCCCCCCACCTCCCCCTGGACCATGGCCCCACCACCAAACATCAAGCCATTGTAAAAACAAAATTACCTGGAAAAACTCAGCAGGTCTGGCAGCATTGGCGGAGAAGAAAAGAGTTGACGTTTCGAGTCCTCATGACCCTTCAGCAGAACTGAGTGAAGTTAGGAGAGGGGTGAAATATAAACTGGTTTATTGCGGGGGAGGGGTGGGGGGGAGAGAAGTTGGGTGGGGGGGTTGTAGGGACAAGCAAGCAGTGATACAGATAATCAAAAGATGTCACAGACAAAGGAACAGGGAGGTGTTAAAGGTGGTGATATTATCTAAGAGAATGTGCTAATTAAGAATGGATGGCAGGACACTCAAAGAAACTCAAAGACACTCTTTGAGTGTCCTGCCATCCATTCTTAATTAGCACATTCTCTTAGATAATATCACCACCTTTAACACCTCCTTGTTCCTTTGTCTGTAACATCTTTTGATTATCTGTATCACTGCTTGCTTGTCCCTACAACCCCCCCACCCAACTTCCCACCTCCCCCCCCCACCCCCCTCCACCCCCCGGACCTTAAACCAGCTTATATTTCACCCCTCTCCTAACCTAACTTCACTCAGTTCTGCTGAAGGGTCATGAGGACTCGAAACGTCAACTCTTTTCTTCTCCGCCGATGCTGCCAGACCTGCTGAGTTTTTCCAGGTAATTTTGTTTTTGTTTTAGATTTCCAGCATCCGAAGTAGTTTTTTGTTTTTATCAAGCCATTGTTTCCAGGACTGTCACTGACCTCATCTCCTCTGGAGATCTTCCCTCCACAGTTTCCAGTCTCATAGTCTCCCACGGCGGACGACCCGCTTCTACCTCGCCCTCAAAATCCATAAACAGGACTGTCCTGGGTAGACCGATTGTGTCAGCCTGTTCCTGCCCCACAGAACTCATTTCTTCCTATCTTGACTCCGTTCTCTCTCCCCTTGTCCAGTCTCTTCCCACCTACAAATCCCCAATTCCTCTGATGCCCTACATATCAACAATTTCCAGTTCCCTGGCCCTAACCGCCTCCTCTTCACCATGGACGTCCAATCCCTCTACACCTCTATCCCCCACCAGGATGGTCTGAGGGCTGTCCGCTTCTTCCTTGACCAGAGGCCCGAACAATCCCCAGCCACCACCACTCTCCTCCATCTGGCTGAACTTGTTCTCTCACTGAACAATTTCTCCTTAAACTTGACTCACTTCCTCCAAATAAAAGGTGTGGCCATGGGTACCAGCATGGGCCCCAGCTATGCCTGTCTCTTTATGGGGTATGTGGAACATTCCTTGTTCCAGTCCTACTCCGGCCCCCTCCCACAACTCTTTCTCCAGTACATCGATGGCTGTTTCGGTGTTGCTTCATATTCTCGTCTGGACCAAGAAAAATTTGATAAATTTTGCTTCCAATTTCCACCCCTCCATCACCTTCACATGGTCCATCTCTGACACTTCCCTTCCCATCCTTGACCTCTCTGTCTCAATTTCTGGTGATAGACTGTCCACCAATATTCATTACAAGCCCACCGACTCCCGCAGCTACCTTGACTACAGCTCCTCACACCCCGCTTCCTGTAAGGACTCCATCCCATTCTCTCAGTTCCTTCGCCTCCGTCGCATCTGTTCTGATGATGTCACTTTCCAAAACGGTGCTTCTGACATGTTTTCCTTCTTCCTTAACCGAAGTTTCCCACCCACGGTGGTTGACAGGACCCTCAACCGTGTCCTAACCATCTCCCGCGCCTCTGCCCTCACACCTTCCTCTCCCTCCCAGAACCATGATAGGGTCCCTCTTGTCCTCACTTTTCACCCTACCAGCCTCCACATTCAAAGGATCATCCTCCGCCATTTCCACCAACTCCAGCATGATGCCACCACCAAACACATTTTCCCTTCACCCCCCTGTCGGCATTTCGTAGAGACCGTTCCCTCTGGGACACCCTGGTCCACTCCTCCATCACCCCCAACACCTCAAACCCCTCCCACGGCACCTTCCCATTTAATCACAGAAGGTGCAACACCTGCCCCTTTATTTTCCCCTTCCTCATCGCCCAAGGGCCTAAACACTCCTTTCAAGTGAAGCAGCATTTCACTTGCACTTCCCTCAATTTAGTCTACTGCATTCGCTGCTCCCAATGCGGTTTCCTCTACATTGGAGAGACCAAACACAGACTGGGTGACCACTTTGCAGAACACCTTCGGTCTGTCCGCAAGCATGACCCAGGCCTTCCTGTCGCTTGCCATTTCAACACGCCACCCTGCTCTCATGCCCACATGTCCGTCCTTGGTCTGCTGCAATGTTCCAGTGAAGCTCAACGCAAACTGGAGGAACAGCACCTCAACTTCCGACTAGGCACTTTACAGCCTTCCGGACTGAATATTGAGTTCAACAACTTCAGATCATGAATTCTCTCCTCCATGCTCACCCCTTTTTGATCCCCTTTTTTCAATATTCATTTTTATTTTCAATTTTTATTTAATTATTTATTTTCCCACTTATTTTCATTATTTTTAAAAAATTATTTCCATTTTCATTCATTGTTTTATCCCCACCTTTTAGCCTATTTGCAATCTTTTTTCCTACCACCCCCCCTCCCCCACCCCATTCACCCTACCCCAAAACCCACCCACCTCCCGCCCCCACCCCAACCACCCCACCCCCCACCACCACCACCATCCTTCCACAAACAAAATAAGTGAAAGCCATTTGCTGGTTCATTCCTCAGGGCAATGCCTTGACCAATCATGCATCTGCTGCCCTTGTCCTTCTAGGTGGTAGAGGTCACAGGTTTGGAAGGTGCTGTTGAAGAAATCTTTGTTCATAAGTCACTGAAAGCTAGCATTCAGGTGCAGCAAAAATTAGGAAGGCCAGTGGTCTTGGCCTTTATTGCAAGAGGATTTGAGTACAGGAGTAAAGATTTCTTGCTGCAGTTGTATAGAGCTTTGGTGAGGCCGCGCTTGGAATATTGTGCACAGTTTTGGTCTCCTTACCTAAGAAAGGATGTATTTGCCATCGAGGGAGTGCAACAAAGGTTCACCAAACTAATCCCTGGGGTGGCAAGATTGTCTTATGAGGAGAAATTGTGGAGTCTGGGCCTGTATTTTCTAGAGTTCAGAAGAATGAGAGGTGATCTTATTGAAACAAACAATATTCTTACAGAACAAAAACAGAATTACCTGGAAAAACTCAGCAGGTCTGGCAGCATCGGTGGAGAAGAAAAGAGTCGACGTTTCGAGTCCTCACGACCCTTCAACAGAACTGAGTATAGTTAGGAGAGGGGTGAAATATAAACTGGTTTAAGGTGGGTGGGGGGAGAGAGAAGTTGAGGGAGGGGGTGGTTGTAGGGACAAGCAAGCAGTGATAGGAGCAGATAATCAAAAGATGTCACAGACAAAAGGATCAAAGAGGTGTTGAAGGTGGTGATATTATCTAAGAAAATGTGCTAATTAAGAATGGATGGCAGGGTACTCAAGGTACAGCTCTAGTGGGGGTGGGGTGGAAAGACTGACAAGGTATTAGTTGTAGATTTTAAAATAATGGAAATAGGTGGGAAAAGAAAAATCTATATAAATTATTGAAAAAAACAAAAGGGAGGGGGAAGAAACGGGGTGGGGATGGGGGGAGGGAGTTTAAGATCTAAAGTTGTTGAATTCAATATTCAGCCCGGAAGGCTGTAAAGTGCCTAGTCGGAAGATGAGGTGCTGTTCCTCCAGTTTGCGTTGGGCTTCACTGGAACAATGCAGCAAGCCAAGGACAGACATATGGGCAAGAGAGCAGGGTGGAGTGTTAAAATGGCAAGCGACAGGGAGGTTTGGGTCTTTCTTGCGGACAGACCGCAGGTGTTCTGCAAAGCGGTCGCCCAGTTTGCGTTTGGTCTCTCCAATGTAGAGGAGACCGCATTGGGAGCAACGAATGCAGTAGACTAAGTTAGGGGAAATGCAAGTGCTGCTTCACTTGAAAGGAGTGTTTGGGCTCTTGGACGGTGAGGAGAGAGGAAGTGAAGGGGCTGGTGTTGTATCTTCTGTGTGGGCATGCGGAGGTACCATAGGTGGGGGTTGAGGAGTAGGGGGTGATGGAGGAGTGGACCAGGGTGTCCCGGAGGGAACGATCCCTATGGAATGCCGCCAGTGGGGGTGAAGGGAAGATGTGTTTGGTGGTGGCATCATGCTGGAGTTGGCGGAAATGACGGAGGATGATTCTTTGAATGCGGAGGCTGGTGGGGTGATAAGTGAGGACAAGGGGGACCCTATCATGTTTCTGGGAAGGAGGAGAAGGCGTGAGGGCGGATGCGCGGGAGATGGGCCGGACACGGTTGAGGGCCCTGTCAACGACCGTGGGTGGAAAACCTCGGTTAAGGAAGAAGGAGGACATGTCAGAGGAACTGTTTTTGAAGGTAGCGTCATCAGAACAGATGCGATGGAGGCGAAGGAACTGAGAGAATGGGATGGAGTCCTTTCAGGAAGCGGGGTGTGAGGAGCTGTAGTCGAGGTAGCTGTGGGAGTCGGTAGGCTTGTAATGGATATTGGTGGACAGTCTATTGTCAGAAATTGAGACAGAGAGGTCAAGGAAGGGAAGGAAAATGTCAGAGATGGACCATGTGAAAATGATGGAGGGGTGGAGATTGGAAGCAAAATTAATAAATTTTTCTAGGTCCAGACAAGAGCATGAAGCAGCACCGAAGTAATCATCGATGTACCGGAGAAAGAGTTGTGGGAGGGGGCCGGAGTAGGAATGGAACAAGGAATGTTCCACATACCCCATAAAGAGACAGGCATAGCTGGGGCCCATGCGGGTACCCATAGCCACACCTTTTATTTGGAGGAAGTGAGAGGAGTTAAAGGAGAAATTGTTCAGTGTGAGAACAAGTTCAGCCAGACGGAGGAGAGTAGTGGTGGATGGGGATTGTTCGGGCCTCTGTTCAAGGAAGAAGCTGAGGGCCCTCAGACCATCCTGGTGGGGGATGGAGGTGAAGAGGGATTGGACGTCCATGGTGAAGAGGAAGCGGTTGGGGCCAGGGAACTGGAAATTGTTGATGTGACATAAGGTGTCAGAGGAATCACAGATGTAGGTGGGAAGGGACTGGACAAGGGGAGAGAGAAGGGAGTCAAGATAATGAGAAATGAGTTCCGTGGGGCAGGAACAGGCTGACACAATCGGTCTGCTGGGAAAGTTCTGTTTGTGGATTTTGGGTAGGAGGTAGAAGCGGGCCGTCCGAGGCTGGGCGACTATCAGGTTGGAAGCTGTGGGAGGAAGATCTCCAGAGGAGATGAGGTCAGTGACAGTCCTGGAAACAATGGCTTGATGTTCTGTGGTGGGGTCATGGTCCAGGGAGAGGTAGGAGGAAGTGTCTGAGAGTTGACGCTCAGCCTCCGCGAGGTAGACGTCAATGCGCCAGACAGCAACAGCACCACCCTTGTCAGCGGGTTTGATGACAATGTAGGGGTTGGTCCTGAGAGAACGGAGTGCAGTAAGTTCAGAGAGAGACAGATTAGAATGGGTGAGAGCAGCAGAGAAATTGAGACGGCTAATGTCATGCCGACAGTTCTCAATGAAAAGATCAAGAGAAGGTAAGAATCCAGAGGGAGGGGTCCAGGTGGAGGGAGAATATTGGAGGTGGGTAAAAGGATCCGTTGAACGGGGAGAGGACTCCTGCCCAAAGAAGTGAGCACAGAGACGAAGACGGTGGAAGAAGAGTTCAGTATCATGCCGAGCCCGAAATTCATTGAGATGAGGGCGTAAGGGTATGAAACTAAGTCCTTTGCTGAGCACTGAACGTTCAGCATCGGCGAGGGGAAGGTCAGGGGGTATAGTGAATACGTAGCTGGGGCTGGGATTGGAAGATGGGGTGGGGACGGAGGGACAAGCAGGGGTGGAGGGTCCCAGATGGGTGTTGGTGTCGATGAGTTGTTGGAGCTTGCGTTCCTTAGCACTTGAGAGAAAGAGAAAAAGTTTCTTGTTGAGGCGTCGGATGAGGCGAAGAATAAAATGAAATTGGGGGCACGCGCAGCTTTGAAAAAGGGTGTGGCGGTGCTGCTGGAGGGAGAGGTCGAGTGTGTTCATATGGCGGTGCATGGCACTGAGTGTGGATCTCAGAAGGCGACGGATATTCTTACAGGGCTTGCCAAGGGAGATGCAGGAGGGATGTTTCCCTGCCTGGGGGGGGGGGGGTCTAGAACCAGGGGACACTTCAAATGAGGGGTACCCATTTAGGACTGAGATGAGGAGGAATTTCTTCACTCAGAGGGTGGTGAATCTTTGGAATTCTCTACCCCAGAGGGCTGTGGAAACACAGTCATTGAAGACAGTGAACAATGTTCAAGATGAAGATTGATAGATTTCTGGATATTAAAGATATCAAGGGATCTGCGGGATAGTGCAGGAAAATGACGTTGAGGTAGAAGGTCAGTCATGACCTAGTTGAATGGCAGAGAAGGCTCGAGGGGCCAATTGGCCTATGCCAACCAGAGAGCAGGTTATGTTAGACTTGGCATTGTGTAACGTGACAGGATTAATTAATGACCTCAGGGTAAAGGCATCCCTGGGTAGCAGCGACCACAATATGATTGAATTTTACATCCAGCTTGAAAGGGAGAAGAGTGGGTCGAAAACTAGTACCTTAAACTTAAATAAGGGCAAATGTGTGGGCATGAAAGCCGAGCTAGCTGAAGTGAACTGGGAAACTAGGCTAGAGGATAGATCAATCGAGAAGCAGAGGCAGACATTTAAGAGGGTATTTCAGAGTATTCAGAATACGTACATTCCTACTATAAAAAAAATTCTAAGCGGAGGGCCCACCATCCATGGTTAACTAGAGATGTTAAGCAAAGCTTCAAACTTAAGGAAAAAGCATACAACTCTGCAAAGATCAGTGGCAGGGCAAATGATTGGACAGAATATAAAGAATGGCAGAGGATGACCAAAAGGTTAATCAGGAGAAAGATATTAGAGTGTGAGAGGAAGCTAGCTAGAAATGTAAAAACGAACGTACTTAAAAAGGAAAAGAGTAAGTAAAGTGAGTGTTGATCCTCCAGAGAGTGACAGTGGGAAGTTAATAGTAGATAATAATGAAATGGTGGAAGAAATGGACAAATATTTTGCTCTGTGTTCACTATAGAGGATACAAAAAATGTTACAGTAATAGCTGCAAATCAGGAAAGTGAAAGGGAGAGAAGAACTTGGTGAAACTGAAATCACTAGGGAAACGGTGCTGAGCAAATTGATGGAGCTGCAGGTTGGCAAGTCTCCGGGTCCCGATGGACTACATCCCAGGGTCTTAAAAGAAGTGGCTAATGAGGTAGTCGATGCGCTGGTGTTAATTTTCCAAAATTTGCTAGATTCTGGAAAGGTACCATCAGACTGGAAAGTAGCAAATATAACCCCTCTATTCAAGAAGGGAGGGAGGCAGAAAACAGGAAACTATAGGCCAGTTAGCTTGATGTCTGCCGTGGGGAAGTTATTAGAATCGATCATTAAGGAGGTTATAACTGGGCACTTAGAAGAGCTCAAGGCAATAGGGAAGAGTCAGCGTGGCTTTATGAAAGGGAAACCAATTTAATGGAGTTTTTTGAAGGAGTAACATGCACAATGGATAAAGGGGAGCCTGTAGATGTACTGTACTTGGATTCCCAGAAGACATTTGATAAGGTGCCACATCAAAGATTATTATGGATAATAAAAGCGCATGGTGTAGTGGGTAACATATTAGCATGGATAGAAGCAAAAAACTGCGGATGCTGGAAATCCAAAACAAAAATAAAAATACCTGGAAAACCTCAGCAGGTCTGGCAGCATCTGCGGAGAGGAACACAGTTAACGTTTCGAGTCTGTATGACTCAACAGAACTAAGTAAAAATAGAAAAGAGGTGAAGTATAAGCTGGTTTAAGGGGGGGGGGGGGGGGGGGGCGGCGGCGGGGGTGGTAGAGCTGGATAGAGGGCCAGTGATAGGTGGAGACTGCCAAAAGATGTCATAGACAAAAGAACAAAGGTGTTGAAGGTGGTGATATTATCTAAGGGATGTGCTAATTAAGGGTAGAAAGCAGGACAATCAAGGTACAGATAGCCCTGTTGGGGGTGGGGTGGGGTGAAGGGAAGGGATCGAAAAGAAAAATCTATATAAATTATTGGAAAAAAAGGGGGGGGATCGGAAAGGGGGTGGGGATGGAGGAGAGAGTTCATGATCTAAAATTGTTGAACTCGATATTCAGTCCGGAAGGCTGTAAAGTGCCAAGTCGGAAGATGAGGTGCTGTTCCTCCAGTTTGCGTTGAGCTTCACTAGAAAAATGCAGCAGGCCAAGGACAGACATGTGGGCATGAGAGCAGTGTGGAGTGTTGAAATGGCAAGCGACAGGGAGGTCTGGGTCATGCTTGAGAACAGACCGAAAGTGTTCCACAAAGCGGTCACCCAGTCTGCGTTTGATCTCTCCAATGTAGAGGAAACCGCATTGGGAGCAATGAATGCAGTAGACTAAATTGAGGGAAGTGCAAGTGAAATGCTGCTTCACTTGAAAGGAGTGTTTGGGCCTTTGGACGGTGAGGAGAGGAGAAGTAAAGGGGCAGGTGTTGCATCTTCTGCGGTTGCATGGGAAGGTGCCATGGGAGGGGGTTGAGCTGTAGGGGGTGATGGAGGAGTGGACCAGGGTGTCCCGGAGGGAACGATCCCTGCGGAATGCCGCCAGGAGGGGTGAAGTGAAGATGTGTTTGGTGGTGGCATCATGCTGAAGTTGGCGGAAATGATGGAAGATGATCCTTTGAATGCGGAGGTTGGTGGGGTGATAAGTGAGGACAAGGGGGACCCTATCATGGTTCTGGGAGGGAGGAGAAGGCGTGAGGGCGAATGCGTGGGAGATGGGCCAGATACGGTTGAGGGCCCTGTCAACGACCGTGGGTGGAAAACCTCGGTTAAGGAAGAAGGAAGACATGTCAGAGGAACTGTTTATGAAAGTGGCATCATCAGAACAGATGCGACGGAGGCGAAGGAACTGAGAGAATGGGATGGAGTCCTTTCAGGAAGCGGGGTGTGAGGAGCTGTAGTCGAGGTAGCTGTGGGAGTTGGTAGGCTTGTAATGAATATTGGTGGACAGTCTATCACCAGAAATTGAGACAGAGAGGTCAAGGAAGGGAAGTGTCAGAGATGGACCATGTGAAAATGATGGAGGGGTGGAAATTGGAAGCAAAATTAATACATTTTTCCAGGTCCAGACGAGAGCATGAAGCAGCACCGAAGCAATCATCGATGTACTGGGGAAAGAATTGTGGGAGGGGGCTGGAGTAGGACTGGAACAAGGAATGTTCCACATACCCCATAAAGAGACAAGCATAACTGGGGCCCATGCGGGTACCCATAGCCAAACCTTTTATTTGGAGGAAGTGAGAGGAGTTTAAGGAGAAATTGTTCAGTGTGAGAACAAGTTGAGCCAGACGGAGGAGAGTAGTGGTGGATGGGGATTGTTCGGGCCTCTGTTCGAGGAAGAAGCGGAGAGCCATCAGACCATCCCGGTGGGGGATGGAGGTGTAGAGGGATTGGATGTCCATGGTGAAGAGGAGGCAGTTGGGGCCAGGGAGCTGGAAATTGTTGATTTGATGTAGGGTGTCAGAGGAATCATGGATGTAGGTGGGAAGGGACTGGACAAGGGGAGAGAGAATGGAGTCAAGATAGCAAGAAATGAAGTTTCGTGGGGCAGGAACAGGCTGACACAATCGGTCTGCCGGAACAGAACGATGCTGAACGTTCAGTGCTCAGCAATGGACTTAGTTTCATACCCTTATGCCCTCATCTCAATGAATTTCGGGCTTGGCACGATGCTGAACTCTTCTTCCGCCGTCTTCGTCTCCGTGCTCACTTATTTGGGCAGGAGTCTTCTCCCTGTTCAATGGATCCTTTTACCCGCCTCCAATATTCTCCCTCCACCTGGTCGCCTCCCTTTGGATTCTTACCTTCTCGATCTTTTCATTGAGAACTGTCGGCATGACATTAGTCGTCTCAATTTCTCTGCTCCTCTCACCCACTCTAATCTGTCTCTCTCTGAACTTGCTGCACTCCGTTCTCTCAGGTCCAACCCTGACATTGTCATTAAACCCGCTGACAAGGGTGGTGCTGTTGTTGTCTGGTGCACTGACCTCTACCTCGCAGAGGCTGAGCGTCAACTCGTAGACACTTCTTCCTACCTCCCCCTGGACCATGACCCCACCATTGAACATCAAGCCATTGTTTCCAGGACTGTTAATGACCTCATCTCCTCTGGAAATCTTCCTTCCACAGGTTCCAGCCTCATAGTCTCCCAACCTCAGATGGCCCGATTCTACCTCCTACCCAAAATCCACAAACAGGACTGTCCCGGCAGACAGATCGTGTCAGCCTATTCCTGCCCCACGGAACTCATTTCTTGCTATCTTGACTCCATTCTCTCTCCCCTTGTCCAGTCTCTTCCCAGCTACATCTGTGATTCCTCTGACACCCTACATCATATCGACAATTTCCAGTTCCCTGGCCCCAACCGCCTCCTCTTCACCATGGACGTCCAATCGCTCTACACCTCAATCCCCCACCAGGATGGTCTGAGGGCTCTCCGCTTCTTCCTCGAACAGAGGTCCGAAGAATCCCCATCCACCACTACTCTCCTCTGTCTGGCTGAACTTGTTCTCACACTGAACAATTTCTCCTTAAACCCCTCTCACTTCTTCCAAATAAAAGGTGTGGCTATGGGTACCTGCATGGGCCCCAGTTATGCCTGTCCCTTTATGGGGTATGTGGAACATTCCTTGTTCCAGTCCTACTCCTGCCCCCTCCCACAACTCTTTCTCCGGTACATCGATGATTGCTTCGGTGCTGCTTCATGCTCTTGTCTGGACCTGGAAAAATTTATTAATTTTGCTTCCGATTTCCACCCCTCCATCATTTTCACATGGTCCATCCCTGCCACTTCCCTTCCCTTCCTTGACCTCTCTGTCTCAATTTCTGGTGATAGACTGTCCACCAATATTCATTACAAGCCTACCGACTCCCACAGCTACCTCGACTACAGCTCCTCACACCCCGCTTCCTGTAAGGACTCCATCCCATTCTCTCAGTTCTTTCGCCTCCGTCGCATCTGTTCTGATGATGCTACCTTCAAAAACAGTTCCTCTGACATGTCCTCCTTCTTCCTTAACCGAGGTTTTCCACCCGCGGTAGTTGACAGGGCCCTCAACCGTGTCCGGCCCATCTCCCGCGCATCTGCCCTCACACCTTCCTCTCCCTCCCAGAACCATGATAGGGTCCCCCTTGTCCTCACTTATCACCCCACCAGCCTCCGCATACAAAGGATCATCCTCCGCCATATCCGCCAACTCCAGCATGATGCCACCACCAAACACATCTTCCCTTCACCCCCCCGGCAGCATTCCGCAGGGATTATTCCCTCTGGGACACCCTGGTCCACTCCTCCATCACCCCCTACACCTCAACCCCCTCCCACGGCACCTTCCCATGCAACCGCAAAAGATGGAACACCTGCCCCTTTACTTCCCCTCTCCTCACCTTCCAAGGGACAAAACACTCCTTTCAAGTGAAGCAGCATTTCACTTGCACTTCCCTCAACTTAGTCTACTGCATTCGTTGCTCCCAATGTGGTTTCCTCTACATTGGAGAGACCAAACACAGACTGGGTGACTGCTTTGCAGAACACCTTCGGTCTGTCCGCAAGCATGACCCAGACCTCCCTGTCGCTTGCCATTTCAACACTCCACCCTGCTCTCATGCCCACATGTCCGTCCTTGGCTTGCTGCATTGTTCCAGTGAAGCTCAACGCAAACTGGAGGAACAGCACCTCATCTTCCGACTAGGCACTTTACAGCCTTCCGGACTGAATATCGAGTTCAACAACTTTAGATCATGAATTCTCTCCTCCATCCCCACCCCCTTTCCGATCCCCCCCTTTTTTTTCCAATAATTTATATAGATTTTTCTTTTCCCACCTATTTCCATTATTTTTAAATGTATTTCCATCCATTGTTTTATCTCTACCTTTTAGCCTATTTCGATCCCTTCCCTTCACCTCATCCCCACTCGGGCTATCTGTACTTTGCTTGTCCTGCTTTCTACCCTTAATTAGCACATTCCTTAGATAATATCACCACCTTCAACACCTCTTTGTCCTTTTGTCTATGACATCTTTTGGCTATCTCCACCTATCATGGCCCTCTATCCAGCTCTACCCCCACCCCTTAAACCAGCTTATATTTCACCTCTTTTCTATTTTTACTTAGTACTGTTGAAGAGTCATACGGACTCGAAATGTTAGCATGGATAGAAGATTGGCTGACTGAAAGCAGAGTGTTGGCATAAATAGGTCTTTTTCTGATTGGCAGGGTGTGACAAGTGGACTCCCACAGGGGTCTGTACCGGGGCCTCAAATTTTTACGGTTTACATCAACGACTTAGATGACCAGAGTGAAGGCATGGTAGCTAAATTTGCAGATGCCACAAAGATAGGTAGGAAAGTATGTCATGACACAAAGATAGGTAGGAAAGTATGTTGTGAAGAGGACATGAGGTTGTAGATGAATATAGATAGTTTGAGTGAGTGGGCAGAGATCTGGCAAACGGAGTTTAATGTGGGAAAGTGTGAAGTTGTTCACTTTGGCAGGAAGAACAAAAAAGCAGAGTATTACTTAAATGGAGAACGGCTGCAGTATTCTGAGGTGCAGCGGGATCTAGGTGTTCTAGTATATTAGTCACAAACGTTAGTATGTAGGTACAGCAAGTAATTAAGAAGGCTAATGGAATGCTATCCTTCATTATGAGAGGAGTTGAACATAAAAATAAGGATGTTATGCTTCAGTTATCCAGGGCATTGGTGAGATTGCACCTCGAATACTGTGTGCAGTTTTGGTCTCCTTATTTAAGGAAGGATGTAAATGCATTGGAGGTGGTTCAAAGGAAGTTAACTAGATTGATACCTGGAATGAGTGGGTTATCTTATGAAGAAAGGTTGGACAGACTGGGCTTGTTTCCACTGGAGCTTAGAAGAGTGAGGGGTGATTTGATTGAAGTATACAAGATCCTGAACGGCCTTTACAAGGTGGACGTCGAAAGGATGTTTCCTCATGTGGGTGAGTCCAGGACTAGGGGCACTGTTTTAAAATTAGGGGTTGCTCTTTTTGGACAGAGATGAGGAGAACGTTTTTTCTCTCAGAGAGTTGTGAGACTTTGGAACTCTCTGCCTCAGAAGGTAGTGGGAGCGGAGTCATTGGCCAGAATTTTCCAGTTGGCGATTTGGGGGCGGGGCCTGTTCGCCAACGGGAAAATGACGTGGAATGACGTCGGGAGGAACCCCATTGACAGGCTAATTAAGATCATTAAAGACCTGCCCGTCCAACCTTAAGGCTGATGGGCAGGCCAGGAGCCCCAGTGGGCTCCTGATAATACATGAAATCTCATCCACTGGCGGGATGAGGTTTCATGTCCATTTTTAAAAAGTGTAATAAAGTTTATGTCATTTTTACTAACATGTCCCATCTCGTGTGACATTGTCACATGAGGGGGACAGGTTAATAATATTTTTATTTTTCTATTTTTTAACTTTTGTGCACTGTCACTAATCTCCCTGAGACAGCACTTAGTCTTAGGGAGCAGTGCGCTCTTTCATGCGCATGTCGGCTGTCTGCCCGCCGCCGTGCCAGTCGGGCCCGCACACCCACCAAGGGCAAAATTCTGCCCATTGAATATTTTTAAGGCAGAGCTAGATAGGTTCTTGTTAGGCAAGGGAATCAAAGGTTATCGGGGTTAGATGGGAATGCGGAAATCGTAACACAAGATCAGCCATGATCTTATTGAATGGCGAAGCAGGCTTGAGGGGCCGAATGGTCTACACCTGTTCCTATTTCTTATGTTCTTTTTCTTTCCTTCTCTGCCACTGGTCTGTCTCATCAATACGATGTTGTGATTCTTGCTTGATGGAACTTGAACTTGATGGATAAGTTGTCACCATTTTGAATGATTGGTAGCAAGCTCCTCCCAGTTGTTAACGTCAATGCTGCTGCACTTCAAGGAGAGTTTCAGAGTGTCTTTGAAGTGTTTTCTTTGTTCTCCTGGGAACGTTGATTAAAGAATTCTCAGTCTAAGTCCTAGTTGGGCCTATATCCAAAGACCAGCAGTGAAAGTCACCAGTCCATTGATATCTTCCTGCAGTCCACAGCTTTCTCCCTCACTATCAACCATATGTTAAAATTGTGTATCATCTTAAAACTTTATGGCCCTACATTTAAGTCTAAATCATTAAGTGATATTTACCATGAAAAACAAGGGACCTTATACTGAGCCCTGTGGAACCCCACTGGAAACAGCGTTGCACTCACATTGGCTTCCAGTCACTCAGCCAATTTTGGATCCAACTTGTCATTTTCCCTTGGATCCCATGGGATCTTACTTTTCTGACCAGTCTGTCATGTGGAACTTTGTCAAAAGCTTTGCTAAAATCCATGTAGATGACATCAAAGGCATGAGCTACCCTCATCAACCTTACTTGTTACCTCCTTAAAAAAAATCAATCAGTTGAGTGGGACACACCTCCCCTTAACAAAGCCCTGCTGACTGCCCTTGAAAAGCTATTCTTTCTAAATGACAATTTACATTGTCCCCCAGAACTTTTTCCAACAATTTTCTAACCACCAATATTAGGCTGACTGCCCTAGCTCTTTCTCTCTTTTTTTAAACAATGGTATAATATTAGCCTCTGGCACGATGTCTGTACTGAGAGTATTGGAAAATAATGGTCAGAACCTCTGCACTTTACTGCCTTGCTTCTCTTAGCACCCTGGGATACATTTCATCCCAGCCTGGAGATTTATCTATTTTACTGGATGCTAAACCCCTTAATATTTCATTTCTCACTGTCTTTATAACATTTAATATTCATATTCCTCCTCCTTAACTACAAAGTTAGCATCATCCCCCTCTTTTGTGAAGGCTGATGCAAAGTATTCATTAAGAATCATTCCCAAAACTCTGCCATTTTGGTCTCTAATTGACCGTACTCTTTCCTTAGTCTTGCTCTTTGTGAACTTATCAGACATCTTTGGGTTTCTCTTGATTTTAAGTGCCAATATTTTTTCATCTCCTCTCTTTGATTTCCTAATTTCCTTTTTATTTTCACCCCTGCACTTTCTATATTCCTCTAGATTTTCTGCAGTTTTGAACACTCGATTTCTAACATAAGCTTCCCTTCTTGTTTATCATGCGTTGTATGCTGCTTGACATCCAGGGGTGGCCCACTATTTTTCTTTGTGGGAACATATTTGTTCTGAAACTTCACTATTGCCTCCTTGAATGCCTCCCACTGCCCATGAGCAAGGCCCACATTCTACCCTACATTCTCCTCCAACACCTCTTGTCCAGCTGGATGGGATCAGCTCTCACCTCTTAACTATCTAATCATAGCCAGAGAATCACTTGCAATGGCTTCTCATCCTACTCTTGCACTGTTACCTCTGGTGTCCCCCAATGATCAATCCTTGGCCCCTCCTATTTCTCACCTACATGCCGCCCCTCAGTGATAGCAGCCAAAGGTACTGCATTAGTATTCACATGTACACTGACTCCCAGCTCTCCCTCACCACCACCTCTCTCGACTCCTCCACTGTTGTTAAAAATGTCAGACTACTTATCCGACATCCAGGACTGGACAAGCAGAAATTTGCTCCAATTAAATATTGGGAAGACTGAAGCCATTGTTTTCAGACTTCATGCCAAACTCGGTTACCTAGCAACCAACTCCATCCCCCTCCCCGGCAGCAGTCTGAGATTAAGCCAGTCTGTTCACAACCTTGCTGTCACATTTGATCCCTATATTTGTGCCATCACTAAGGCCGCCGATTTCCAACTCATTAATGTCGCTCGACTTCACCTCTGCCTCAGCTCATCTGCTGCTGAAATCCTCATCCATGCCTTTGCTTCCTTTAGACTCGACTATTCCAGCACAGTCCCGGCTGCTCTCCCACAATCTACCCTCTGTAAACATTGAAGTCATCCAAAACTGCTGCCCGTGTCTTAATCTGCAACAAGTTCCATTCACCTATCACCCCTGTGTTTGCTGATCTACAAGTCCCTCCACAGCCTCACCCCCTCCCTATCTCTGTAATCTTCTTCAGCCCCATGACCCTCCAAGATCTCTATGCTCCTCTAATTCTGGCCTCCCGTGCACTCCCAATTATAATTATTGCCCCAAAGGTGGCTGCGTCTTCAGTTTCATAGACCCCAAGCTCTGGAACTCCCTCCCCACGCCTCTCTGCCTCTTTACCACACTTTCCTCCTTTAAGACATCCCTTAAAACCTGCCCCTTTGACCAAGCTTTTGGTCATCTGACCTAATATCTCCTTATGCGGCTCAGTGTCATACTTTGTTTTATAATGCTCTTGTGGGATGTTTCATTATGTTAAAAGGGGGTATTTAAATATAAGTTGTTGTTTCTGGGGTAGTTGCTCATAATTCTGTTACTGTACATTCAGTGCTTTCCATTTTGGCCCGTTTTCTAGCACATAACCAATGGGGACACGTGAACAGAGAGGCCTGAGCCTCAGTCCATAGGGCCTGATTTTGAATACTTTGCTGCCTGCACCTATCATGGCTCAAGACGCTGATAAATGATTAAAATCAGGCCACCTTTCTGGCCAGCAGTGGTCCCAGGTAAAGGTGTGTTACACTGAATCCCTTCCTCACATGGGGCCACAGTTCATTCCTTTGGCTCCTGGTGTCCACTAAAGCCTCGGTATGGAGTGGACTGTCTTCTTGATCCATTCCTGTGATGCATGCAGCACCATTTTGAAAGGAGCCTTCCACCCGCTGTCCTGTACTCCCTGTTCCAAAGGCCAAGCCCCTTTTAATATGGAAGGTTAGAAATGTTTGGAAATGGGAGAGCCCATGTCACATTCACTCAGACCAGTTCAGGAGCTGTGAAGTTGCCTTGACAAAGGTCACTGTCAAATTATTTTTGTGAGTGTTGAGGAGCAGAGCGCATCTTAACGTTGACAAAAATAATTAGTGGCTTGTGACTGCCTCCCCGTTATTTATCTTGTGGGTGGCAACTCTGGCTCGATCCTGAAGCTTCACTCCAGTGATTTACACCCAGTCACCTGTTTGGCTTTCTGTAGTTCACCTGCCAGAATTAGATCAAGACTGCAGGGGCCTCATCTGCACACCCTGCAGATTGGAGCCCGAGGCCAAAACTGCGACCATATAGTGGGATCTAGTGAACATTCAGATACATGGGAGTCTATAATGTCTCATTTTACTCATATAGTGCAGTGGCCAATGGTCCTACCTTTTGAGGTCCAATTTCATTGCAAGCTTCTTCCCCATCAGAGACACCTTTGCATTCAGTTTTGATTCCTGCAACAATAAATTCAAATGACAGGGGCTCTCCCAAGATTGTCGCTCAGGAAGTGAGATGATGCAATATTTTATAAAGATAGGAAAGTTGTAATATGGTTTATATAATATTCAGAGTATTGTATACAGTGACACACAGTGAAGCAGAAACCACAGCATGATGAAGTTAGTGAATGTCTAATATGCTCAGATTCAATTCCTCTTTATGAATTTATCAAACATCTTTGGGTTTCTCTTGATTTTAAGTGCCAATATTTTTTCATCTCCTCCTTTTGTTTTCCTAATTTTCTTTTTAATTTCACCTCTGTACTTTTCATATTCCTCTAGACTTGCTGCAGTATTGAACACTCAGTATCTAACATAAGCTTCAGTTTTTTGCTTATCAAACAGAGTATGCTGCTTGAAACCCAGGGAAAGCCCATTACTTTTATTTGTGGGGTTACTGTTCTAACGCAGACAGTAGCAGTTTCATTTTATGTTGGTTAGTGCAGAAGAGAAATGGGGTCTAATGGTGTTGTGTTTATCTTATAATATCACCTACAGACAATTCTAGTGCAGTGTATTATTATACACTACCTCACCAGCCGAATAATACTTGCAGGAATCTGGAATCCGAGGCAGGCTTGTTATATTGAGCTATGAGAAAGGAACAATGTTTAAAGGGACCTGAACTATGAATTCCACTTCAGAAGTGGCTTTGGCATTGTGTCCCGAACAGACACTGACACTCTTTTGGGACATAGAGACTGTCAAGTCATAGAGAGACTGTCGGGAGATCGAGAGGGACTGTTGGGAGATCGAGAGAGACTGTCTAATCCAAAGATGCTTTCTAAATACATAAGGATGAAGAGAGTAACTAAGGAAAGAGTTGGGCCTATTAGGGACCAGAAAGGTAACTTGTATCTGAAGGCAGAGGATGTGGTAAGGCTTCTAATGAACTCTGTCTTTATAAAAGAAGATGGCCAATAATGATGACATAGTGAAGGAGGAAGTGAGTGAAATATTGGCTGGGATAAACATTGTAAGAGAGGGAGTAATAAAGGGTTTGACATCTTTGAAAGTGGATTAGTTGCCAGGCCCAGATGAAATATATCCCAGCGTGCTGAAAGAAGCAAGGGAGGAAGTTGTGGAGACTCTGACCATTATATTTCAATTGTCTTTGGTTCCACAAGTGTGTCAGGGGATTGGAGCACTGCCAATGTTGTGCTGTGGTTAAAAAAGGGCGGAAGGGATAATCTGTGTAATTAGAGGCTGGTTAACTTCAGTTGTGGGCAAATAATTGGAATCAACTCTGAGGGACAGCATAAACCTTCATTTAAAAAGACATAGACTAATCAAAGACAGTCAGCATGGATTTGTTAATGGGAAGGTCATTGACTAATTCGATTGAAGTGTTTGAGGAGGTGACACTGCTTGACCATCGGGGTACTGCATGACCATCGGGGCACTGCGTGACTGTTGGGACACTGTCCAGGGCACTGTGCAACTGTCTGGGACATGTGTGATTGTCACAACAGCGGATCACAGCCCCAAATTACTTAAGGGCATATTGAACTTTTTAAAGGAAAATGTGTTCTTATTTAAAAAAGACATATAAGCAAAAGATGCCTGAGAATGTAAAATAACCATTTTCTGCAAAATTCCTATGTGGATTATGCTTGACCGACTAGACCAGAGAGACCATGGAATGTCTCACCTCAAAGGTGTCAAGGCCTCCTTCAGACAGAGACACTTGAAAGGGAGAGATGCAATGCAAAAGATGAACTTTAATCTCCTGTGATTGCAGAGGCAATGGAGACTACCATCTCAGCAGACTCAACTTCTTATTTCTGATCTGTGTGTATGTGTCTTGTGTTTTTATTATTTTTTCTCAGATTTTAAGTAACTAATAAACTCACTCTTTCTTTGGATCAAGAAAGCCTGGTTAAAATGATTCCTTCTCAATCATAAATATATTTGGACTGGGAAAGGGTATCCATGAGGGAAAAGATCCCTTTTAAATTAATCTTGTTGCGACCAACTGAGGATAAAGAAGGGGAGCCAGCTCATTCCTCCTCATCCGTGATCATAACAAATTGAGGGACCTTGCCCAGGGCTCAGTGCCAGAATAGTTCCCACAGACTAAATGAAAGAATGGGAAAAGTAAATTGTTCATTTGAAATCAATTTTAAAAACTGCTAAGAGTTTTTCTTGAGTCTGTACTACTAAAGTGTAGAAATGTCCACATTTGATGCCAGTGCTTTTCTAGGAGAATTAGGGGAAGTTACTTTTGGGGATTTAAAAGCTCTGTCCTTCAAACAGTTAAAAGATTTAGCGAGGCACTTAGGATTAGAATTCCGCCCAAAAGCCAGAAAACCCCAAACTTTAAAAGGGGTGTTCAACAGTCTACAGGTGGAAATTGAGGATGATGAAACAAATAGTGCGGCGATAGAGGGATTAAAATTGGAGAAGCAGAAATTAGAATTTCAGGAAAGAGAAAAGGAAAGAGAAAGAGGAAACGGAAAAAGAGAAAGAGGAAACAGAAAGCGAGAAAGAGGAAAGACAGGAAAGGGCATGGAGAGAAGAGAGAATTTCAGGACAAAGAGAGGGAAAGGGAGTTTAAACTAAAACAGCTCAAAGTGAGAGGCAGGAATCCTACTGCGTCCCTTGAAGACACCAATAGCTCAGACATTAAGACATGAGGCAACCTGGTTTGCTCATTTAATCCCTGAGTTTGATTTAGTAGAGGGGAAGCCTTCTTTATATCTTTCGAGCGGTTAGCACAGCAGTTAAAGTGGCCAGTCCAACATTGGTCCTTATTACTGCAGAGTAAACTTTCAGAGAAGGCTCAGGTGGTTTACTCCCTCCAGCCTGAGGAAAGTGCCACTGACTCGCAGGCAGAAAAAGGCCTGTTTTAAGTGCGTACCAGTTAGTGCCGGAACTGTACTGTCAGAAATTCCATACCCTCAGGAAATGGCCTGACCAGACATATCTGGAATTTGAAAGGCTTAAGCAACTTGCTTTTGACCAGTGGGTGAGGGAACTTAAAACAGAAGCCACATGAAAACCTCTGTGAAATAATTCTCCCTGAGGAGTTTAAAAACTCCCCACTCTTCCCAATAAGAACCCACCTAGAAGAACAAAGTGTAACAGGGGCCAGGCAGGCAGCCACACTGGCTGATGATTATGAGCTGATCCACAAACCCTTGTCCCAGAAGAGACCCTCCCCTAGTCACATCCAACTAACTGGGAAGAGTAGAGGCGGGGGGGGAAGAGTGATAGGAAATTGAGACCCATGGGAGAGAGGGAGATTCTGGGGGCCCTCCTCAGGACAGAAAGGGCGGTGCTGAGATGAAAAGTGAGGCCAAGATGCCTGTGTGTTTTAACTGCTGAAGGGTAGGGCACCTCCAGGCCAATTGCTGGAGGTTACAGAAAAAACAAGTGGGATTTATCAGGGCACATTCACCCAGTGCAGACAATGGGAGTCAGTCAGAGAGCATGTCAGACCAGGCTATGGCTCTGACTGCAGCTGTGAATCCCTTAGATGCACTCCTGAGAGTATGGATGAGGTTAAACGAATCTCTGAGAATTACAAGGATTTTGTATCCGAAGGAAAGGTGGCCACATTTCCCCAGGGCGAGGTGTGTCGGCCTATAGTGATACTGAAGGATACAGGGGTCAGCCAGACTCTACTATGGGAGAAGGCATGACCTTCCCACCAGAGAGTGCCATAAGTGCCAAGGCACTGGTAAAGGGGATTGAAGGATGGTACATGCCCATCACCTTATACTGTGTGCATCTAGAGTGCGACCTTGTGTCAGGACCAGTGACAATGGGAGTCATCCCCAGTTTGCCTGTGAACGGGGTTGACCTGCTCCTCAGCAATGACCTGGTGGGATCAAAGTTAATGGCATCGCCAGTGGTCTCAGAGAAGCCCACCTAGGTCAGGGAGACAGAACAAGTACGGAAGAAAGTACCTGGCATTTTCCCTGACTGTGTGGTAATGAGGCCCATGGCCAGACAAGCTCCATCACTGGAGGCTGAAGGGGCACTTCAGACAGAAGACCCCATGGTCTGATTATCTGAAATATTTGTCAGGAGGCTAGAAGACCCTTAGGAACTAATGAATTGATCGTTCTTGGTAGCAGCCCAGCAAGCTGACCCACTGTTAAAAACATTAGCTCAGACTGCCCCCACTGAAGCAGAGACAGAAGCAGTCCCTGAATAATACTACATTAAAAATGAGGTGCTATTGAGGAAATGGAGACCCCGTCACATACCTGCAGACTAGGAGTGGACAGTGATCCACCAGGTAGTGCTGCCACTGAGGTACCGTGGGCAAACCTTGCAGCTAGCTCACGAAATTCCAATAGCTGGGCATGTTGGGATACACAAAACTCTAAGCCCACATCAGCCAGAATTTTTACTGGCTGCACCTCTACAGGGATGTCATAAGGTTTTGCAGAGCCTGCCACACGTGCCAGGTTATGGGAAAACCCCAGCCTGCACCTATGATTCCCATGCCAGCTTTTGGAGAGCTATTCAGCAAAGTGTTAGTGGACTGTGTGGGGCCCCCAACTAAAACAAAAATGGGGCCACAGTCATACCCTTACCATCATGGATGTGACAACTCGTTTCCCAGAAAACCATATCTGCCAAAACAGTGGCAAGGGAATTGATCCAATTCTTTACCTGGTGGGTCTACCCACCGAGATCCAGTCAGATCAGGGCTCAAATTTCATGTCCGAAATATTCCAGGAAATCATGGGTAACCTGGGTGTGACCCAGCTGAAGTCTTCAGCATATCACCCACAGTCACAGGGGGTGTGAGAATGGTACCACCAAACCCTAAAAACAATGATCAGGGCACACTGCCATGAGTACCCCCGGGACTGGGATAAAGGGCTAGGTTTCCTTCAGTTCGCTACCAGGGACTCAGCCAATGAGTCCACCGGTTTTACTCCGCTTGAATTAGCTTACAGGCACCAAATGCGAGGGCCTCTGAAACGAATCAAGGAGGGGTTTTTAGAGCAGAAGGGGGAGCTTTCTCTCCATGTTGGATTACGTAGCCGTGTTCCGGGAGCGGCTCCTGAGAGCCTGCGGGGTGGCCCGAGAGCAGTGAAAATCTCCCAGACGGCTATGAAAATAACAGGTCAACAGACATGCCAAGACCTGAACCTTTCAGCCTGGAGACCATGTGTTAGTGCTCCTACCAATACCAGGTGAACCCTTACAGGCCTGGTTCAGTAGCCCGTACAGAGTAGCAAAGCAACTTGGGGAAGTGAACTATCTAACTGAGACCCCAGATCAGGAGAAAAAGCAAAGGCTGTGACATGTCAACATGATAAAGCAATATTACAGTCCAAAAGGGGACAAACAAGTAATGGTCTGTCCCATTGCCACTGACCTGGAGGACGAGGGTAGCAGTGGGGATGAATTGGAGAGAGGCGTGGGTGAGGCCCACATTGAACCCCCTACCAGGCTGACCAACACCAAGATACTAGAAAACTTAGACTCCTTATTCACCAGCCTAACTTTAGAACAGCGAGCAGACTTGATGAGGCTACTCATTGCATTTAGAGACTTGTGCAGAGACAAGCCAGGCTGCACCACACTAGCTCTACATGATGTGGATGTGGGAGAGGCCCCTTCCATAAAGCAACATCCTTATCGTCTAGGCCCAGAGAAGCTGGTCCAGGTCCAAGAGGAGATTAACAACATGCTGGAGCACCAACTAACAGAGTCTAGCAGCAGTAGCTGGAGCTCCCCAGTTGTGCTCGTGCCCAAGCCAGACAGCTGCATCGACTACCGTAAAGTTAATGCAGTGACCCGAGCCGACTCCTACCCGATACCCCAGCTGGAAGACGGCATAGATAGGATAGGTAAAGCAGCCTATATCACGAAGACAGATTTACTCACAGGATACTGGCAGGTTCCCTTGACGGCCCCAGCGAAGGAAATCTCTGCCTTTGTAACTCCGGATGGGTTATACCAGTGTCAAGTCATGCCATTTGGACTCCAAAATGCCCCAGTCACCTTTCAAAGGCTGATGAACCAGGTAGTGGTGGCTTATCCAATTGCATAGTGTAGATGACCTTCTAGTGTACAGAGACACCTGGGAAACTCACTTACAGCAACTAGCAGCCCTCTTCCAGAAAGTACAGTCAGCTGTACTACGAGTTCGCTAAGGCTCAGGTGACCTATCTAGGACATGTAGTGTGCCAGGGACAAGTGCAGCCCAGAGCTGCAAAGGTACAAGCAGTTGCGCTGTTCCCCAATCCCACAACGAAACAGGAAATCATGAGGGTCTTGGGGATGTGTGGGTTCTACCACGAGTTCATCCCAAACTTCAGCACAGTAGCCGCCCCGCTATTAGACCAACGACAGAAAAAAGCCAAGGTAGTATGGACTGAGAAATGCCAGACAGCTTTCAAAAAGCTGAAAGCCATTTTAATAGATGAGGCTGTGCTTGGAGCTCTGAACTTTAACCGAACATTTAAAGTAGCCATCGATGAGAGTGACATCGGGGTAGGGGCTGTCCTCCTCCAGGAAGGCAAATCAGGGATAGAGAGACCAATCAGGAATTCCCCCAAAAAGCTAAACAATCAGGAACGGTATTCCACAATGGAAAAGGAAACTCTCGGTTTATTACTGGCTCTCAGACACTTTGAGATATACGTTCGAAATAGATACAGAGAGACCACAGTCTACACAACCTGTTAACCTTTGTGGAAAAGTTTAGGACACAAAATACCAGATTATTTCACTGGAGTTTTTTTCTCCAACCATAGCACCTACAAACCACCCACATTGCTGGGAAATCTAATGTGATTGCAGACACCCTGTCCAGAACTTAAAGGGACCCGGTTAGAACTGGAGAGAAAATATTGACTAAGGCTAGTGGTGCGTGTGTGTGTGTGTGTGTGTGAAAAGATAGCCGAGAATGTAAAGTTACAACTTTCTGGAAAAATTCCTATGCGGATCTCACTTGACCAACCAGCTCAGAGAGACCATAGAATGTTGCACCTAAAAGTCACGGCCTATTTCAGACAGAGGCACTGAAAAGGGAGAGATGTAATGCAAAAGACTGAACTTTAATCTCCTGTGGTTGTGGAGATAATGGAGGCTGATTACCATCACAGCAGAAACTATAAGATAAAAGCAAAAAACTGCGGATGCTGGAAATCCAAAACAAAAACAAAAATACCTGGAAAAACTCAGCAGGTCTGGCAGCATCTGCAGAGAGGAGCACAGTTAACGTTTCGAGTCCGCATGACTCTTCAACAGAGTTCTGTTGAAGAGTCATGCGGACTCGAAACGTTAACTATGCTCCTCTCCACAGATGCTGTCAGACCTGCTGAGTTTTTCCAGGTATTTTTGTTTTTGTTATAGCAGAAACCATCTCCTGTTGAGTTCCATCCCAGAATGTGGAAATGATCTGAGTTGAAAGAAAGCAGATTCTGGGCGAAAGATATGTCTGTTTTTTTCCCTTCCAGGAATATACAAGGAATTGGGTTAAAAAGCTAGCTGCAAACCTGATCTGTGTGTTCTAGTACTGGTGTGCTAGTGAGTGTGGGACGTGAGGATCACAGCAGAAGAAAATCAACTAGGCATCCCTACAGCTTGCAGGTAAGTCTCTATCTCTCTCTGTCTCTCACTGGGGGCAAGTCAGAAAAGTCAGTCAAAAAGGAAACAGGACAGCTCCTTCAGCTAACCTGCAGAACCAAGTGTCTCCGAATCAACTGCTCAACTGCTAAAGTCAGCTCCAATGGAATTACCGAACTTAATAGCTGCCATGTTTCGCTACCTACTCCTCACAGACAGGCCAAGGACTGATTTGTATATCTTTTTTTAACTTTTATTTTCAGACTCAACTTTTCATTTCCGATCTGTGTGTATGTGTATTGCACTTTTATTATTTTTTCTTGGGTTTTGGTAACTGATAAACTTACTCTTTCTTTGACTCAAGAAAGCCAGGTTAAAATGGCTCCTTCTAAAACATAAATACATTTGGATTGGGAAAGGGTATCCACGAGGGAAGGGACCCCTTTTGAATTAGCCTTGTTGCGACCAACCAAGGCGGTTGAATAAAGAAAGGGAGCCAGCTCATTCCTCATCACCCGGGACCATAACAAAATTGGGGTCCCATTCGGGAAGTTAACAATTTGGGGTATCTCATCCGGGATCATAACAAATTGGGGGCCCTTGCCTGGGGACCGGTCATAACAACTGTTGGGACTGCGTGACTGTCGGGACGATGTGTGGCTGTCCAGACACCGTAACCATCGGGATTCTGTGTGATAGACAGGGCACTGCCTGACTGTCAGAGACTGATGTGTCACTGTGTGACTGTCGGGGCACTGTGTGACTGTCAGGGTACTGTGTGACTGAAGGGTCACTGTGTGGCTATCGGGGCATTATCTGACCGTTATGGTACTGTGTGACTGATGGGTCATTGTGTGACTGTCGGGGCACTGTGTTACTGTCAGGGTACTGTGTGACTGATGGGTCACTGTGTGACTGTTTGGGGCACTGTGTGACTTTCAGGGTATTGTGTGACTGTCAGGGCACTGTCTGACTGTCAGGGTACTGTGTGACTGATGGGTCACTGTCTGACTGTCGGGACACTGTATCAGCAGTGTCAATATATCAGCAATTAAATTGTCAAGGGCCAATAAAAAATATCTTGTTGACTGGGAATTATACAATTAAGACAATTGCATTTTTTAAACAGATAATGGACATTGGCTCACCCATAAATGGGTACAGAGTCCGTGGACCATGCCTATGTTAGTTGTCGAAGGCTGTGCACCCCTTTTAGTTATATGAAAAGCTTTTTGCTTCTGTTTTGTTTGCTCTTCAGCCCCATGCTCCTGATCTATGGGCACCTAGTGCGGACGGGGGTCAGGAGTGAGGAGGACCTCCTTGTGAACCTGCTCCTGGGCCCGGCCAAATTGGCCCTTAATAGGTCCAGGCAGCGAGCAATCGAGGGGATCGTCCAACTCGACTGTCTGCCCCTCCTCCACGGCTATGTTCGCGGTCGGGTGTCCCTGGAGAGGGAGCACATGGTGTCCAGGCCTCCCGTACTTGGTGGGCACCACGGGGGCTGGGGGGGTTTTATCAACCCCCTTAATCATGTTTAATTTGAAATTTGTAAGTTTTCTTTAAGACTTTGCTTTTCTTTCTGCAGTATCCCTTTCAGGGGCTGCTTTTTAATTTGTCCCTTGTTTTGTTAATTTAGCTTAATTGGTTCATCCAAATAGTATAAATGGGTGCAGCTGTAACACTGCGGTGGGGAAAGGAATTGGGAGTTTGTTATTTTGTTGAGCTGGCTGAAGAATAAACCAGCTTGAGGTAAAAGACCAGTTTCAGGCTCATTCTTCCCTTATACATAATTATTGGAGTTAACGTGTGTGACTGTCAAGGCAACATAATGTAAACACTGAGAGACTCCCCAAAAGACACAGGTAGACTGTCAGGTCACTTAATGGGCCTAGGGCTATGAAACTTAAGAGACCGTTAATTAAAGACTGGCGCCTTTCTTGCTCCTTCCGCCCAATTGAGAGTTCAATTCTGTCTGGAAGGTGTTGGAATTCTGGCACAACCTGCGATTTTCAAAGGCCAGCCTCACTGGATTCCCCCAGCCCACCCCAGGCCATTTGAAAATCCAGCCCAGTGTAACTGACGGGACACACCATGACAGACGGGACTGTGTGTGAGTCGGGACACACCATGACAGACGAAACTGTGCGTGATAGGCAGGACACACCATGACAGACGAAACTATGCGTGATAGGCAGGACACACCATGACAGACGAAACTATGCAAGACAGTTGGGACACACCATGACAGACGGGACTGTGCGTAACAGTCAGGACACACCATGACAGTAGGAATAGTGCATGACAGTCAGGGCACATCATGACAGATGGAACTGTGTGTGACAGTCAGGACACACCATGACAGATGGAACTGCGTGAGACAGTTGGGATACACCATGGCAGATAGGACTGTGTAAGACAGTCGGGGCACACCATGACAGATGAGACTATGTGTGACAATCGGGACACACCATGACAGACGGAATGGTGTGTGACAGTCGGGACTGTGTGTGACAGATGGAACTCTGCATAAAGTGAGAATTAAATTGCTTACCATGATTATACTGGACAGCGTGACTGGTTTGGAGTTAGGTGGAAGCAGAATAACATTCATGAGGGCATTGACAGTAACTGTGATTCCTGATGGTTTGATGGTGCAGCGTGGAGCAGATGTCACTTCCAAATCCAACAGCAGTGGAGCTTCCCTAGCTGATGATGTTGGGGTCTTGATGTCATTGATGGGGAAAAAAAGGCAAGCTTAAAACTTCCAAAGACTTTCCGTACAATACATAATCAATCAAATTTCCCCGTCTCAGCCCATTTGCTGCTGAAACCGTCATTTGTGCTGTTGCTACTTCCGGATTTGATTATTCCAACACACACTTAGCCAACTTTCCATCTTCCATCATCTGTAAACCTTGCTCATCCAAACACTTCCACCCATATCCTAACTCGCTCCAAGTCCCAATCATCCCTCATCCCTGTGCTCTCTGACTGACAATGGCTCCCATTTAAACAACATCTTGATCTTAAAATTCTTTTCCTTGTTTTCAAATGGAACATAGATTCATCACAACCCAGAATGAGGCCATTCAGCCCATCAAGTCCATGTCATGTTCTCTCAATAGAGCAATCCAGTCAGTCTCACTTGCAAGTGCTATCCCTGTAATGCTGCAAGTTTATTTCCCTCAGCACCCATCAATTTATAAGAACATTAGAAATAGGAACAGGAGTAGACCATTTGGCCCCTCGAGCCTGCTCCACCATTCAAAAAGATCACAGCTGATCTTCTTGTGTTTCGATTTCCACATTCCCATCTAACCCCGATAACCTTTGATTCCCTTGCCTAACAAGAATCTATCTACCTCCGCCTTAAAAATATTCAATGACCCCGCCTCCACCACCTTCTGAGGCAGAGACTTCCAAAGTCACACAACCCTCTGAGAGAAAAAAATTCTCATCTCTGTCCAAAAAGGGCGCTCCCTAATTTTAAAACAGTGCCCCCTAGTTCTGGACTCACCCATAAGAGGAAACATCCTTTCGACGTCCACCTTGTCAAGGCCGTTCAGGATCTTGTATACTTCAATCAAATCACCCCTCACTCTTCTAAACTCCAGTGGAAACAAGCCCAGTCTGTCCAGCCTTTCCTCATAAGACAATCCACTCATTTCAGGTATCAATCTAGTAAACCTCCTCTGAACCGCCTCCAATGAATTTACATCCTTCCTTAAATAAGGAGACCAAAACTGCACAGTATTCGAGGTGCAGTCTCACCAATGCCCTGTATAACTGAAGCATAACATCCTTACTCTTATGTTCAATCCCTCTCATAATAAAGGATAGCATTCCATTAGCCTTCTTAATTATTTGCTGTACCTGCATACTAACTTTTTGTGACTCATGTACTAGAACACCTAGATCCCTCTGCACCTCATAATTCTGCAGCCGTCCTCCATTTAAGTTATACTCTGCTTTTTTGTTCTTCCTGCCAAAGTGAATAACTTCATATTTTCCCACATTAAACTTTGCCAGATCTTTGCCCACTCACTCAGCCTGTCTATATCCATCTACATCCTCCTCATGTCCTCTTCACAACATATTTTCCTACCTATATTTGTGTCATCTGTAAATTTAGCTACCATGTCTTCACTCCCCTCATCTAAGTCATTGATGTAAATCGTAAAAAGTTGAGGACCCAGTACAGATCCCTGTGGGACTCCACATGTCACATCCTATCAATCAGAAAAAGACACACTTATGCAGACTCTCTGCTTTCTGCCAGCCAGTCAATCTTCTATCCATGCTAATATGTTACCCAATACACCATGTGCTTTTATTTTCTGTAATAATCTTTGATATGGCACCTTAGCAATGCCTTTTGGAAATCCAAGTGCAGTACATCTACAGGCTTCCCTTTATCCACTGCGCATGTTACTCCTTCAAAAAACTCCAATAAATTGGTTAAACATGATTTTCCTTTCACAAAACCGTGCTGACTCTTCCCGATTGCCTTGAGCTCTTCTAAGTGCCCAGCTATATCCTCCTTAATGATCGATTCTAATAACTTCCCCACAACATACATCAAGATAACTGACCTATAGTTCCCTGTTTTCAGCCTCCCTCCCTTCTTGAATAGAGGGATTTTATTTGCTACTTTCCAATTTGATGGAATCTTTCCAAAATCTAGGGAATTTTGGAAAATTAACATCAGCTCATCGACTACCTCATTAGCCACCTCTTTTAAGCCTCTAGGATGTAGTCCACCGGGACCCGGAGACTTGCCAGCCTGCAGCTCCATCAATTTGCTCGGTATCGTTTCCCTAGTGATTTCAATTTCACCAGGTTCCTTTCTCCCGTTCACTTCCTCATTTGCAGCTATTATTGGAAAGCTTTTTGTATCCTCTATAGTGAACACAGAGTAAAATATTTGTTCATTTCTTCCACCATTTCCTTATTATCTACTGTTAACTCCCCACTGTCACTCTCTAGAGGACCAATATTCACTTTACTTACTCTTTTCCTTTTTAAATACCTGTGTTGATCGCCTCTACTTCCACCGCCTTCATGGTCGGCAAGTTCCAGGTCATTCCCACTCGCTGTGTAAAAAAGGTTCTTCCTCACACTTCCCCCTGCATCTCCTGCCCAAAACCTTAAATCTGTGTCCCCTTCGTCCTTGTACCATCAGCTAATGGGAACAGTTTTTCTTTGTCCACCTTATGCAAACGTGTCATAATCTTGTACACCGCCATCAAATCTCCCCTCAATCTTTGCTCCAAGTAGAACAATCCTCAGCTTCTCCAGCCTAACCTTATAGCTAAAAATCCCCTCATCCCAGGAACCATTCTGGTAATTCCCCCTACATCCTCTCATGGACCCTCACATCCTTCTTAACGTGTGGTGACCAGAACAGATGCAATATTCTAGTTGGGGCCTAACCAGAGCTTTATAAAGGTTCAACATAACTTTTCTGTTCTTGTACACAATGCCTCTATTTCTGAAAAGCAAAATCCCATAAACTTTGCTAATCATTGTCTCAATATGTCCTGTTACCTTCAAAGATCAATATATATGCACTCCCAGGTCCTTCTGCTCATGCACACTCTTTAGGAATGTGCCATTAAACATATATTGCCTCTTCCTATCCATTCTTCCAAAATGTATCACCTCACATTTCTCTGTATTAAATTTGCTATTTGTCTGCCCATTCTGCTGGTCTATCAATGTCCTGTTGCGGGCGAGTGGGATCATCCTCACTATCAGCCACTCCTCCAAGTTTGGAATCACAGGAAGATTTTGAAACTTTACACTATATTCTAAGATCCAAGTCATTTAAATATATCAAAAAAGTAGTGATCCTGCCACTGAACCTGGGGATCGTCACTGTACACCTCCTCCAGACTGAAAAATAAGCATTTAGCACGACTCGCTGGTTTCTGGTGATGAGCTTGTTTTTTAATTCACACTGACATTGACTCTCCTACTCCATGAGCCTCCATTTTGTTAACCAGCCTTTTAAGTGGTACTTTGTCAAATGCTTTCTTAAAATCCATACAGACGTCCATCGCATTCCCTTCATCAATCTTCTCTGTTACTTCCTCAAAAATTCAAATGTAATGTGATAATGAGCAGATAATTTGATTTAGTGATGTTGATTTAGGGATAGATATTGGCCAGGGAACTGGGAGAACGCTCCTGTTCTTCTTTGAAATAGTGAATCTCTTACCCAAGAGTGCAGGTGAGACCTCGGTTTAACGTCTCATCCAAAAGACAGCATCTCTGATAGTGCAGCATACCCTCAGTACTGCTTTGGAGGATCAGCCCAGAGTTTTGTGCTTAACTCCCTGAATGGTACTTGAATCCACAACTGGCTGACTCAAGCCATGCCCTCTGCCTTCACAAGATCTTTTCTAGTTCCGAATCAGTCCCATCTTTGCTTTGATGACCCTTTTACTGATTATACGTTTATTAAAGGTTGTGTTCCTTTTATATTACTGACTAATCTTTGTTCGTATTCTCTTGTCTCCTCTTATTTCAGTTCTATATTGTATTCTGTTTGTTTTTCTGCTGAATTACCAACCACACATTGATCAGAAGTTTCCTTTTCCTGTTTCATTTCATTCACTGTATATGTAGTCATCCAGGAGGTTTGGCAGAATTTTCTTTCCTCATCTTGGGAAAGAGTTTAGGCTTATACCTGCCAATCTATCAAAGCAATCTAGTAACAATCCAGTAACAACCCAGTAACAACACAGCTGGTCAGTCAGCACCAGCAGAGAGGAACACAGTTAACATTTCAGGTCAATGATCTTTCATCAGAACAGGTGATGAAGGATTATCAAGCTGAAATGCTAACTCTGTTTCTCTCTCTGATCAGCTAAGCATTCCCAGCATTTGTTTGTTTTTATTTCAGATTTACGGCATCTGTAATGTTTTGCTTCTGTATCAGTGGACTCACTGGAGTTAGCCCTCCTTCAGTTAAATATTTTTACACAAGACCGTACCTTGTCCTTTTCCATGACTGTTCTAAATTCGATGACATTATAATCACTGATCCCCAAATGCTCTCTCACTGAAACATGCTCCACTTGCCCCAGTTCATTCCCAGGACTAGATTCAGCACTGCTTCCTTTCTCATTGGGCTGGAAGTACATCAATCAAGGAAGTTCTCTCGTATACTTCAGGATTTCCTCCCACGCTTTGCCCTTTCACTGCTACTATCCCACTCTATATTAGGATAATTGAAGTTCCCCATTATCACTACTCTGTATTTCTTACATCTTTCTACAATCAGCCTGCCGACTTTCTCCACTATCTCCTTCCTGGGGTGGCCTATAGCTTTTTCTGTAATACATTCACAGGATGTGGGCTTCGCTGGCTAGGCCAGCATTTATTGCCCATCCCTAGTTGCCCTTGAGAAGGTGGTGGTGAGCTGCCTTCTTGAACCGCTGCAGTCCATATGGTGTAGGTACACCCACAGTGCTGTTAGGAAGGGAGTTCCAGGATTTGAACCCAGCGACAGTGAAGGAACGGTGATATATTTCCAAGTCAGGATGGTGAGTGGCTTGGAGGGGAACTCCCAGGTGGTGGTGTTCCCATCTATCTGCTGCCCTTGTCCTTCTAGATGGTAGCGGTCGAGGGTCTGGAAGGTGCTGTCTAAGGAGCCTTGGTGAGTTCCTGCAGTGCATCTTGTAGATGGTACACACTGCTGCTACTGTGCATCAGTGGTGCAAGGAGTGAGTGTTTGTGGATGTGGGGCCAATCCAGCGGGCTGCTTTGTCCTGGATGGTGCCCAGCTTCTTGAATGTTGTGGGAGCTGCACTCATCCAGACAAATGGAGAGTATTCCATCACACTCCTGGCTTGTGCCTTGTAGATGGTGGACAGGCTTTGGGGAGCCGCACGATTCTTAGCCTCTGATCTGCTCTTGTAGCCACAGCATTTATGTGGCTAGTCCAGTTCAATTTCTGATCAATGGTAACCCCCAGTTATAATAGTAGGGGATTCAGTGATGGTAATGCCATTGAATGTCAAGGGGCAGTGGTTGGATTCTTGTTTATTGGAGATGGCCTTTGCCTGACACTTATGTGGCGCGAATGTTACTTGCCACTTGTCAGCCCAAGCCTGTATATTGTCCAGGTCTTGCTGCATTTGGACATGGACTGCTTCAGTGTCTGAGGAGTCGTGAATGGTGCTGAACATTGTGCAATCATCGGTGAACATCTCCACTTCTCACCTTATGATGGAAGGAGGGTCATTGATGAAGCAGCTGAAGATAGTTGGGTCGAGGACACTACCCAGAGGAACTCCTGCAGTGATGTCCTGGAGCTGAGATGACTGACCTCCAACAAGCACAACCATCTTCCTTCGTGCTCGGTATGATTCCAACCAGCAGAGAGTGTTCCCCATGATTCCCATTGACTCCAGTTTTGCTAGGGCTCCTTGATGCCATACTCAGTCAAATGCTGCCTTGATGTTAAGGGCAGTCACTCTCACCTCACTTCGGGAGTTCAGCTCTTTTGTCCATGTTTGAACCAAGGCTGTAATGAGGTCAGGAGCGAGTGGCCCTGGCGGAACCCAAACTGGGCATCAGTAAGCAGGTTATTGCTAAGCAAGTGCCGCTTGATAGCAGTGTTGATAACCCCTTCCATTACTTTATTGATGATCGAGAGTAGACTGTTGGGGTGGTAATTGACCAGGTTGGATTTGTCCTGCTTTTTGTGGACAGGACATATCTGGGCAATTTTCCACATGGCTGGGTAAGTGCCAGTGTTGTAGCTGTACTGGAACAGCTTGGCTAGGGGTGCAGCAAGTTCTGGGCCACAAGTCTTCAGTACTATTGCAGGAATATTGTCAGGGCCCATAGCCTTTGCAGTATCTAGTGCCTCCAGCTGTTTCTTGATATCATGTGGAGTTTTGACTCAGCAGTGTAATGGTTCCTCAATTGTTTTTTCCTTAACTCTAAGCATTGAGGTTATCAGTTACACTATCCATTGTGTAATGCTGTAACAGTGGGTGGAATCATCCATACCCACTGATGTTGGGCATGTTCAATGGCGAGTGGACAATATGACGAGAAGGGCACAAATTGGTTTCACAACATAAAAGGTGTGTACTTGACAGGCTGCGCTTTGAGGGAAATCCGGAGGTGAGTGCACAGTAACATTGCGCAGCGCTCGCGAGGGACGCCTGTTGGACTTCAAGGTTGAGGCACATGGGGTGGGGGCAAAGGCTGCACTGCACGAGGCGACTTTGAAGCGGTGGGGGGGAAAAGGTGCCCCTGCTGATGAAGGTAGCGCACAAGCATGTGCAGGGTGGAGGTGGGGGGGGCGGGGTGGCGGCGAGGGAAACAACTACACATTTGGTCACTCTATACAAGGTGTCCCTTTCCTCTGCAGCTGAGACGGTTCAGATGCAGCCACATTGACATGATTGGAGTGGGGCCTCTAGTAGCTTATCTGCCCACTCAAACAATGCAGAGGCATGAAAGTGCCACCAAATGCTCCAGAGCTTTTCACCCCTCGAGCACAGACTGCAAACTAATGAGCGTTTTAGTGGACTCACAGCCCCTTTCAATGTCATCATCCCGGTTTGGACCAGTCTTCCCCATGGTTCAAGCTAACAGTGCAGCCTTGCAGTGCGGGTTAGGAGAATGCCTGTGCCTGAGCTGAGAGCACAGCATGCAGTCCAATGGGCAAAGCTGCTGCCAATCGGTCAGGTGGAGCGGGGCGGTTTTGGATGGGGTCTCGGGCAGCCATGCAGCGCACTAAATTCTGGCCATCCAAGTGGTGGTCAGCACTCTCTGGGATGTGTTAAGAGACCTTCACACTTAACCAGGACAGGTCTTAGTCCACCCATGCTAAACCACGTGTCTCTCTCTTTCATCCTGCAGGAGGATTACATCAGGAGCATGGAGCCTGGTGACCTAGCTGTATGCCTCGTGGCGTACAGAGAGTGGAGATGATAGAGAAGAGAGTGACAGAGGTGCCTGGCTGGGAAGAGGGAGGAGCAGCACCCTCAGGAAGAAGGGGCGGCTGGGGCTCCCGCACACGCCGCTGAAGAGCCACAGCGAGCTTTCGCTGGTCGGTGCCTAGCAACACCCAGGGTCGATAGACACTGCCTTTCATTCCTGCAGATGACCAAGAAGCAGTATCGCTGAAGACTGTGCATGTCCAGGGAACTGGTCAGTCATATCTGCCACTTGCTGCAGGATTTGGCACCACAGGGACATGGAGGGCATCCACTGCCAGTGGCCATAACAGTGACCGCGGTGCTCAATTTTTACACCAGTGGCTCCTTTCAGGGCTCCACAGGTGACCTCTGTAGGATCTCACAAACCTCCGCCCACAAATGCATCCATGAGGTCACGGATGCCATCTTCACGAGGACACACAACTTTGTGCGTTTTGCCCGGGACCAGGAAAGCCAGGATGCAAGAGCACTGGGATTTGCCCAGATCTCAGGTTTCCTTCAGGTGCAGGATCAACTGCATTCACATGGCGCTCAGATCTCCGTCACAACAAGGGGTCAACTACATCAGCCGCAAGGGATTCCATTCGCTGAACGTGCAGCTGGAGTGCGACCACCACAAACACATCCTGCAGGTCTGCTCATGGCTTTCAGGGACTATCCATGACTCCTACAATCTCAGTAGGTCTCAGATCCCTGACATTTTCCAGGGTCCACAGAGGCTGCAGTGATGGCTCCTTGGGGATAAGGGCTACCCGCAGAGGCCGTGGCTGATGACATCCGTGCGGCGGCCTCAGACTGCAGCAGAGCGACGCTATAATGAGGCTCATGCAGCATCTCGCAACTTGGTGGAGCAGACCATCGGGATGTTGAAGATGTGGTTCCGGTGCCTGGACCGGTCTGGTGGAGCCCTGCAATACAGTCCACAGAGGGTGTCACACATCATCGTCGTCTGCTGCACCCTTTAAAACCTGGCGCTGCAACGGAGAGAGAAGCTGGCTGAGGAGGAGCTGGAGGAGCTGCATGTCTCCTCCAATGAGGAGGACGCTGACAGGGATGAGGGTGAGGGGGTCCTCGGTGATGACGATGACGGGGATGAGGCCCTCACACTGGCCAGACAAGGCAGGCGCACTCGGGAGGCCCTCATAGCTGCCAGGTTCGTAGAGGATGATGACGACATGCAGTGAGGACGCTTCATAAATCTTCACACAGCCTCTGAGAATGTCTGACTCCTGTCTTGCTGAGGGCAGCTCGTGAACAGGGTCCTATCATAGAGACACAGCTGTGAAACTTTAAAAGCATCCAATGCTGTGTCTGCCTTCTGTACCTGGGCCCTTCAGGAGCTGGTCACAGGTGCTGGTGAGATAGGGGCCAGCCCCACCTTAAAGGTGCTGAGAGCACACAGAGAGAATGAGGGAACTCTGTGACACCTGCCCACTACATTCTGGCAGCAATGACCAGCACCGCCGAGATGCAGGCATCAGTAATGTATCCAGGGAGTGTGAGGCTGGACCATCACTGTGGTCTGAAGGCTGCACAGAGCACAGGGAAGAGGCCCTGGACGGAGACACCTGCCTTTTATCTTGTGCAGAAAGGTTTCACATCTGAGTGACAAAGACTGCTCATCAGAACAAGGAGCCATAGGCAGGGAGACATTCTTGGGAGTTTATTGACAATAGTGAACATTATGTACAAGTGATCAACACCATTTCCCAGGCACTGAAACTTTCTCCTTAACTTTCCTAACCCTGCCACTATGTCTTGGTGCTCCCCCGACATCCACAGCAGAGGTGGAAACAGCCTGCTGACTGTGACGTCCTGTCTGTGATGACTTTGGCAGGCATCCTCTGGAGGGCTGAGACTTGGAGGCCTCGACCTGCTTTCGGGGTCCTGCTATGTGACAGTGGCACCCTCCTCGGCCTGTGGAGCTGGAACTGCTGAGGTCACAGGAAGAGGGGATTCGGATGGGCCGGTCACTCCTAGAGTCACCTGGGTGGATGGCCCCAGGGTGTGCACCTGCTGATCCTCCTCCCTATGGGTGCCTGTGGGCCCCTGGCTGACCCCTTGAGGAGATTGGGAAGCTGGAGTGAGACCGAGCTGCCCAGCACCCCTCTCATGTACACACTGTTGGAGGCCAACTATGGCATTAGAGATGGAGTTGAGCCCGTGCAGCAGTGCAGGAGCGACGTCCTGGACCAAGGTCTCCATGGCGGCCACCATCCTACCAGTGTTGACCTCGGTGTGTTGCAATGCTGGCGCTATCACCTCAGCCTGAAGACAGACGGACTCCTCCATCGTGCCTTGCAATCTGAGGAGTGCAGCGGATATCCCTTCCTGATGTTCCCGAGCTTGTGTTTATAGCTGCAGCAACTGTGACATGACCAAGTCCAGAGACTCATCATCTGACTCGGACTCAGAAACGTTCTGCCCTCCAGCAGTCCTCCGAGTGCCAGGGACCTGGGAAGTCCCTGTCTCCACCTGTGGATCAGAACATGCAATGTGCTCACCAGATTGGGATCCCGAGGCTGCTCTAAAGCTAGGTCCCACCGAGGTGTGTGTCTCTGCGTTGGTGGAGCGTGTGGGTGAGCGCTGTGATGGGACTTCAGGGAGGGTGCCTCCAGATTCCTCTTCAGAGGTTTCTTCAGGACTTGATTAGAGGCTCTTGGACATGGACACCCTCAGCTGATTCCCAGATGTGCCTGCGAAAGCAAGGGGAGATAATTAGTGCATAGCAGTACCTGTGAAAGAGGACACATCACTCACAGCTCATGTTTGTCTGATGGATGTTGCACTGCTGGATTCTCACTTAGTAGAGCAGCGCCGACCTGACTGTCAGCACAGGACCGGTCCCGGTCATCGCCAGCCAGCTGGATGGCTCTGTTTTCAAAGTCTGTGAGGACCTTGATTTCGGGCATTCCTCCACCAGCCTGTGACCTCTCCCTCTTGTTGTGTGTCAGCTTGTCCTGCAAGGATAAAGATGGAGAGAGTGTAAGCAGGATGTCTGCTGGGCCAGATGATAAGTGTGCCTGGCCTGTGTGGGTGGTGAGTGGTCCCATGGATGGGATGAGGACAATGACGGTGAGTGCGAAAGAGTGAATGGTGATGTCCCTTGAACTGGCAGTGAGTGAAGGTCCTGTGGATGTGTGATGGGTTTGAGAGTGTGTGAGTTCAGAGTAATAAGAAGAGTGACTTACCCTGGCAGAATGGAGGAGATCATTCATCCTGTTGCAGCACTGGGTGGCTGTCCTCTTTTTCAGGCATTGGTGCTGACCACCACTGCCCCCATCTCCCACGCTGGATGGTGATGTTGCTGCCCATCCTGCAGCCAGAGCAGGGGTAGAGGACATCACAGTGGGCCTCCACTGCATCCAAAAGGCGCTCGAGGGCGCATCATTGAACCTGGGAGCTGCAGTCTTTTTGCCTTTCGGGGTCATGTCTTCTTTGAAGCAATCCTGGCTGGAAGCTCTGAGAGGTGTGCGCGCGGCTGCACTTTAAATATGGCGGCCGGCATGATGAAGCGGTGAGGTGATGGTGTGGCGGGCGAATGAGAGCCTGCCCGCTATGGAAGTAGTGTGTTTCCTGGGAATGCATGATTAATGTGGGGGGTTTGGGATGATACGGTATGAAAATCTGCCACTGCGGCTGGCGGGTAAAACGTTCTTTTTCCCGCTCGCTACCACACTTAGTGCAAACCTGGGATTCCAACATGGCACTAAACAGTAAGGCTGAAAGAATGAGATGAAAAAGTAGGGGTGACAGTGGAGGTCAAAGGCTGAGACCAAAGAATAGGGATGAAAGGGTGAGGTCAAAGGATAAGGTTGAAGTGTAGGGGTGAAAGGTGAGGTCAAAGTGTGAGATGAAAGATTGGTACCCACTGCTGTATAAATCTGGTCAGAATTAGCTCGTGTTGTGTCTCTGATCACCGGCTCTGATACCTGTTTCAACTGGTTTCTGGGCACATCCTTGACAAAGACTGTTGGGATCACACTATTAGTAAAAACTGGGCACAGAGCTACTATCACCACCCTGGTCCCAGTCTGAGTCACTGATGCTACCATTGCACTGATGCCTATACCCTGTGGCAGATATAGAGCTCGGAGCCATTCCATGGGGTACTGAGTTCAAATCAGGCTTCATTTTGTGCTGTCTGTGACTGTTTAAGGGAGTAATAACTTCACACTTTTCCCAGCTCCTGCAGTCTGCACAACATCATAAATGAGACAGTCAGAGTACCAAGACAGAAGCAAAAACAGCCTGTCACCATAAACATCACAATCAGGAGGAGAGGGAGGAGCAGGAGAGAGTCAAAGAGAGGGAGGGGCAACAACAGTCTGTATCTTTGTAAGTTACTTACCAGCAGAATGATTGCTCCAAAGAATGTAGTCCTGAGCAAATAAGCAAGGTCCATTGACATCTATACAGAAATGAGGAATGAGGGAGTTAAGTGATTGTCAGTAAATTGTTCTGTAAGACATGAGGTTATAATGATTAGGAGCTATACCTTGTTCTCAGGAATCTCTGTCTTCAATACTCCAGCTTTATAATAGGAGTACATGGCAGAATCAAAGAAGTACTCGGACACAGAGATGTACACCATTCGCTGATTACCCTTCACAAGAGGGATGATCCCGTTGTTCAGCAACGTATCGTTCTCATTCCCGAGAGTGTAGAACATCCCCTGAAACAGGAGTACCATTCCCAAGAGACAGGAGGTTAGCAGAACAGTGTGTGGCCAAGATCCATGTGCCTTTCAATCACAGCAAACAACAGGAGTGAAGCCAGATCGAAACTCACTGACATCAGGAGTGAAACAAGGTTGAAACTCACTGACATCAGGAGTGAAACCAGAAGTGAAACCAGATGGAAATTCACTAACATCAGGAGTGAAACCAGATAGAAACTCACTAACATCAGGAGTAAATTCACCTTTGTTCCTGGATGTTTTATTTCCTACATTACAACATTGACTACATTTATATAAACACTTCAGTGAGCTATTTTGGGGCTTTATGATGATGTGAAGGGTGCTGTGTAAATGTAATGTAAGTATTTCCCAGTGCAATGTTGGAAGGGACAGGGCATTGTAAAGGAACAGGGTATACAACTGCAAAATGGTTCAACTGTTGCAGCTAGCACCTGTCCAAAGTGAAGTAAGTCTGTCCAACCTGTCCAAGGTTGAGTTGATACGTGTGCCCAAAAATTTGAGAAGGAAATTCTTACTGATGAGGAATGAAGTGTCACTGTCATAAAATGTCCACTCAATACTCAGATAGGTGGTCCTCTGGTGTCAGTCACAGACTGGGTCAGCTGGGAGTCATTGTTACACATGTTGGGTTTAGTTGTGCTCCCCATGGGCAACTTGCAGTGCTTGTGAACTATGTTTCAGACATCTACAAAGGTACAGCGCTGTCATCTCTCTCCCAAGCACAGACCAGGCCTGATCACTATTTCACAGTAGTTGGACAACTAATTTTTATTCGTATCTACTTTTTAAATATATATTTGTATCCCGCATGGGAGTGATATCGGCCAGGCCCTATTTTATTTCTATCCCTCATTTGATCGTAAGGATAGAAAAGCGGAAGATATTTTAAAAGGTGAGAAACTTGGAAGTGTTGAAGAAACTTGCTGTGCTCATATAAGGAACACAAAAAGTTAACATGCAGGTACAACAAGCAATTAGGGAGGCAAATAGTATGTTGGCCTTTATTGCGAGGCGATTGTCGTACAGGAATAAAGAAGCCTTGCTACAATTGTACAGAGTTTTGGTGAGACCACATCTGGAATACTGTGTACAGTTTTGGTCTCCATATTTAAGAAAGGATATACTTACATTGGATGCGATACAGTGAAGGTTCACTAGATTGGTCCTTGGAGTGAGGGGATTGTCCTATGATGAGAGGCTGAGTAAATTGTGTCTATTTTCTCTGGAGTTTAGAAGAATGAGAGGCGATCTCATTGAAACCTATAAAATCCTGACGGGCTTTAACAGGGTGGACACTGAGGGATTGTTTCTGCTGGTCAGGGAATCTAAAACACGGGGGCACAGTCTCAGGATAAGGGGCCGATCATTTAGGACTGAGATGAGGAGAAATTACTTCACTCAAAGGATTGTGAATCTTTGGATTTCTCTATCCCAGAGGGTTGTGGCTGCTCCACCATTGAATACGTTTAAGGCTGGGATAGATAGATTTTGGTCTCTGAGGGAAATAAAGGATATGGGGAATGGGCAGGGAAGTGGAGCTGAAGTAGAAGATCAGCCATGATCGTATTGAATGGTGGGTGAGGTTCGAGGGGCTGAATGGTCTAACCTGTTCCTTGGAAGGAAATTCAACAGCAAAATGAGGTGGGATGGTCAGGCTGTCCCCTTTCCTCCTGGTTGTCAGGGCTGCTCTGGCTTTGCACTTGTGTAAACTCAGATCAGACCCACCTATTGGGGAAGCTGTACTAATTGAATGCAATGGTCCTCTGCCCCCACCTCCCTGTGAGTGCTGGAAAATGGGTGTTCATGGACGGTTGGGAGACAGGTACTCAGGTCACTTAGAGTGTCTGGAAGCTGCCAGCTGTATAGAGGCCTTACCTTGAATTCCATGTCCATCCAGTCAGATTTGACATCTGGGTCGTTGAGGAGTGAATAATCAATCCCAACGTACTGATCCACTGGCGTTCGTACTTTATAGAGAAAGAAAGGAGATGTGAATTCCAGGAGACTCCTTATCATCACCATCAGCAGGTCTGACCCTTTCACACTAATGTTCCCACAACCTGGATTCTCAGAGATCAGCATTTGTAGCTAAGTTTAACTACTGAATCTAGCTTGCTCAATCGCAGACAGGAACACAGACTGTGACCAGATAAAACAGATACCACCATAGTGATAAAGAAGAGGGATTCAGCCATGTTACTATTGGAGACAGTGCACAGTCTCCACTGTCCTGGAATCCCAAAAAGGAGTCTGTACTGTACTGAATCATCCAAGTGGAGCATAGAAACATAGAAAATAGGAGCAGGATTAGGCCATTCGGCCCTTCGAGCCTGCTCCACCATTCAATATGATTATGGCTGATCCTCTATCTCAACGCCATACTCCCACTCTCTCCCCATACCCCTTGATGACTTTAGAGTCCAGAAATATAACTATTTCCTTGTTAAATATGTTCAGTTTGGCCTCCACAGCCTCCTGTGGTAAAGAATTCCACAGGTTCACCACCCCCTGAGTGAAGAAGTTTCTCCTCATCTCAGTCCTAAATGGTCTATCCCGTATCCTGAGACTGTGACCCCTTGTTCTAGGACTCCCAGCCAGAGGAAACATCATCCCTGCATCCAATCTGCCCAGCCCTATCAGAATTTTACTCCACTCCAGTGGAGTGGGAGAGCTGAGTGTGTGAACTGTGTAACACTGGGTATCAGTGTTTTCCAACAGTTAATGACTCCACAGTACCTGTGCTTTCAGTATTCTTGTGTTGCCAAAATGATGCCCATACTGTACACACATGCTTCCGGTGTGGCCCACATGAACTCCATCTTGATGGGGGCATTAGCACGTGCATTCGTGAGTTTGCTGAGTGCACAGATTGTGTCAGCAGTTAGTGAGTAACATTGACTTGACAGCAGTACTGCCAAGTTCAGCCTCACAGCTCGCCCTAATGCCCTAACACGCACGGTAAGATGTGCAGCAGGAAGGTCCCCTCACCCCCACCAGCACTGCTTTAAAGGGTCCTTACAGGTTAGATGCTGATGGATCTCATCCAGCTTGGTTTGAGTTTATGGAAATGCCTGGTGTTTGGGGAGTTGGTTACAGTTGGTGCAGGGAGTGGGCTGAATGTGGAGAAGGGGCTAGCTGTGTCTGCAAAGGCTCTGAACACACCACTTGTTATATTTTCTGTGCAAATGGGGGTTCACACTTCCTGTGCATCTCAACATCTTGGGATGTTTGTCGGATCAGCACACAATGAGTTAAAACAGCTTTCAGGTTAGCTGAACAGGGATACTTTGTGAAGCAGGTCTAAAGCAAGGATGAGGAGATGAAGGAATGTCTGTAGCTCATTTGTCCATGTCTTCAGGGTCTGGAGAGATGTTGTTCTTGTTACTGTGTTTATAGTAATAAAGTGATTGAAGACCTAATGTGAACTATATAACCATGGTAATAGGATGATTTAGCTGAGTTAAGCGGATTCCTCCTGGTTCACACTGTGTGCCTTTTGATGTATTGTGATTTAGTATAAGTTTATATAGAATGTAGAGCTCAAAGTTTGGATTGCTATAGGTGATTTCAGTAAACCACTGTTGCTGTAGTCATGCTTGAATTGTGATGTCTGCACCTGAGTTCTTATAGTGAATTGTGAACTCAATAATAAATAATTGTGCAATTGTACTGGAATGGTGTAATATGATTTGACTGAGTATTCATGTTGGACCATGTAACATGAGCTTGTTAAAGACCAGATAGTGTGGATGTTACAACTGATTTTTCAGTACTCTAGTGTTTAAAGTAATGTAAAAACAAGAAAGCAGTCATCTTGGGCTATGATGAGAGGAAGATCGAGCAGAAGCTGCAAAAACCAGGTCAAGCTGCGTGTTGAGGGAGCAGGAGGGAGAGAGGGAGAAGGGCTCTTAGCAGGAAGCCTCATCTGTCTTTGATCTTTCAGGAGCATTTCTCTTACCTCTATCCAAGCCAGGAGCAGTGCATGTGCCATTTGCACTTTACGGAGGAGGTGCTCACAGAACTCTGCTATCTCTTGGGACCAGACGTGCAGCCTGAGAACAGGGCGAGAATGGCACTGCTAGCGACCCTGAATCTCTTCATGTCAGGACTTTGGCAGCAGCCATGATGCTCTTAGTCCGTGCCAGTCCCCCATTCCCTCCATCTTTCAGCCACCACATCAAACCAGAGGCTGACTGCTGGATGACAAGAGTTATCCACTCTACACCTGGGTGAGATTCCCCTCCACAACCCAACCACACGTGACCAGTACGTGTACAATGAGAGTCACAAGAAACCTCATCGAACGCACCATCCGGGCGCTGAAGCAACAGTCTGGCTCAGGGGGAGTCCTCCAGTACTCATCGGAGTGAGGGCCCTGGTTCGTTGTGGTCTGCTGTATCCTAGACAACCTCAACATCATGAGGGCACAGCCCTGACATCAGGGATTCCATAAGAAAGAAAAAGAGGACGAGGAGGAGAAGTTAGAAGAGAAGGAGGAAGAGAATTCTCTACCTCAGAAGGCAGTGGAGGCGGGGTCATTGAATATTTTTAAGATAGAGGGAGCTAGATTCTTATTAGGCAAGGGAATCAAATGTTATTGTGGGTAGATGGGAATGTGGAGTTCAAAACACAAACAAATCAGCCATGATCTCACTGAATGGCAGAGCAGGCTCGATGGGCCGAATGGGCTACTCCTTCTCCTAATTTGTATGTTTGTAAGTTTGTAAAAGATGAAGAAGGAAGGAAGGAGGTGGAGGGGAGGAGGATGAAGGGAGGATGAGGAAGAGTGTGGAGGAAGGGGAGGAGCAGTCAGCACAACACTGTTTGGGCCAGGTTGCATGTGAGTGCCTCATTCAACTCCAGTTTCAATCCCAAATCCTCTTTGGACAACAGTCCCACACATTAACATTTCCTCTGTTACTCACCATCACAACAATCTCTTCATCACATTCCTGAACTAAAATCCACCACAAAACAACCAATCCATACCAACTTTATCCAACAAACTCTCCAATATTCCACACAAAACTCCATTATTCACCCTGTCCATTCCCTTAGTTCCTGTCTTGTCTGTGTCTTTGCCTGTCCTAGTGCTCTGACACAGTGTTACCCCAGTGACTGCAGCATGGCTGCTGGAAGCTGCTGATTTTCACTGGGGTCTTGTGCGCCGACCTTGAGCAGCTCTGGGCATTAATGGGCTGTCTGAGGATTGCACTATCTCAGCATGGGTGACAGTAACTTGGGCTGACATGCATCAGCAGGCGCACAGCAGATGGTGGATGTCAATGGTGGGAAGATGAATCCTGAGAGAGGACAGCAGGTTTGTGTTCTACAGAACCACTGCCAGTCCTGCAGTACAGCACCTCAGCAATCCTAGAGAAGCCCAGGTTCAATGGTGCGCCCTTGCATGCCATTTGGATGAAGTGGCGGCTTGCTGTGATGTCCTCAATCCCCGCTCTGGCCGCAGGAGGGGCAGCAACATCACTGTCCCGGCTTGGGAGGTGGTGGCAGCGGTGGTCAGTGCCAATGCCCAGCAAAAGAGGACAGCCACCCAGCGCCACAAGAGGATGAATCATCTCCTTTGTTCTGCCAGGGTAAGTCACTCTTCTCATCACTCCCAACTCACACACTCTCAAACCCATCACACATCCACAGGGATCTCACTCACTGCCTGTTCAAGGGGCATCGCCATTCATTCTCTCACACTCACCTTCATCTGCCCCAAGGATCGTGTCCTCATCCCGTCCATGCCATAACTCAGCACCCACACATGCCAGGCATACTTATCATCTGGCCCAGCAGGCATCCTGCTTACACTTTCTCCATCTGTGTTCATGCAGGACAAGCTGGCACACAACAAGAGGGAGAGGTCGCAGGCTGGTGGAGGTATGCCCGAAATCAAGGTCCTCACAGACTTTGAAAACAGAGCCATCCAGCTGGCTGGTGATGACTAGGACTGGTCCTGTGCTGATGGTGAGGTCGGCGCTGCTCTACTAAGTGAGAATCCAGCAGTGCAACATCCATCAGACAACCATGCTGTGAGTGATGTGTCCTCTTTCACAGGCCACTGCTATGCACTAATCATCTCTCCTTGCTTTCACAGGCACATCTGCCAAACAGCCGACAGAGTCCATGACCCAGGGCCTCCAATCAAGCCCCGAAGAAACCTCTGAAGAGGAATCTGGAGGCACCCTCCCTGAAGTCCCGTCACAGCGCTCCACCAGTGCAGAGACACACACCTCGGTGGGACAGAGCTTTAGAGCAGCCTCAGGATCACAATCTGGTGAGCACGTCACATTTTCTGACAACAGCAGGCGGAGGTAGGGACTTCCCAGGTACTCGGAGGACTGCTGGAGGCCAGAATGTTACTGAGTCCAGGTCAGAAGACAAGCCTCTGGACTCGGTCATGTCATAGTTACTGGAGTTGCAAAGGCAAGCTCAGGAACATCAGGGAGGGATGTCTGCTGCACTCCTCAGTTTGCAAGGCACGATGGAGGAGTCCGTCCTCCTTCAGTCTGAGGTGATAGCGCCAGCATTGCAACACACCAAGGTCAACACTGGTAGGGTGGCGGCTGCCACGAAGATCTTGGTATAGGACGTCGCTCCGGCACTGCAGCATGGGGCTCAACTCCATAGTTGGCCTCCAACAGCATGTACGCAAGAGGGGTGCTGGGCAGCTCGATCTCACTCCAGCTTCCCCTTCCGCTCCCGGAGTCAGCCAGGGGCCCTCGGGCACCCACAGGGAGGAGGATCAGCAGGTGCACACCCCGGGGCCATCCACCCAGGTGACTCTGGGAGTGACCGGCCCATCCGAATCCCCTCTTCTTTTGACCCCGGCAGCTCCAACTCCACAGCCTGGGCACAGGTGTTAATCACTTGTACACAATATTCACTATTGTCAATAAACTCCCAAGAATGTCTCCCTGCCTATGGCTTCTTGTTCAGATGAGCAGTGTTCTTGTCACTCAGATGTGAAACCTTTCTGCACAAGATAAAGGCAGGCGTCTCAGCCAAGGGCCTCTTCCCTGTGCTCTGTGCAGCCAACAGACCAAAGTGATGGTCCAGCCTCACATTCCCTGGAAACATTACTGATGCCTGCACCTCGGCAGTGCTGGTCATTGCTGCCAGAATGTAGTGGGCAGGCGCCACAGAGTTCTCTCATACACTGTGTGCTCTCAGCACCTTTAAGGTGGGGCTGGCCCCCATCTCTTCAGCATCTATGAATTGGCTGAAGACTGGCATTGTGATGCTGGGGACCTCCGGAGGAGGCCAAAATGGATCATCCACTCGGCACTTCTGGCTGAAGATTGTTGCAAATGCTTCAGCCTTATCTTTTGCACTGCTGTGCTGGGCTCCTCCATCATTAAGGATGGGGATATTTGTGGAGCATCCTGCTCCAGTGAGTTGTTTAATTGTCCACCACCATTCACGACTGGATATGTCTGGACTGCAGAGCTTAGATCTGATCCATTGTTTGTGGGATCGCTTAGCTCTGTCTCTACCCTCTTCCTTCTACACCTGAGGCTCCATCACCAGTTCTTGACCAGGTGGCAGTTCTTTGGTATCTGAAAGAATGAAGGGTCAAAGGTAGGATTGAGAAGAGGGAGAAGGGGAAAGGAAGAGGTGGATGAGGTGGATGTTTATACCATCTGCAGCCTGGTTTATTTGTGAGGAAATGGCCTCACATTTGCATTTGAAGATGACCATTCGCATTTAAAGATGACCACTTGCATCAGGTAACTTCTTGCAGCACTGCTTGCAGGTTCTCAGGGCTGGACGGCTGCCATTGACTGTAACAGCTATCTGCATGCACTGCCTTTGTGATGTCTCCCTTGAGGACCCCCTGGTCCCTAAGGGACCTCTTCCTGTCCACCAGGCCTCTGGTGCTGCACTGGAGAACCTAAGGCCTGTTGCATCTTTTCTACTCCTCTTCCTGCCCAGAGACTGTTCTTAAAGCAGGTCTGGCAGCTGCTTCAGCCAAAATGCACCTTGCCTTTAATTGGTGCTCACTGGCATTAAGCAATGCAGGCTGGCATTCAATGGTAGTGGCACAAACATGGGCCTCCTGCCAAGCAGAACGTTCAGTGCTTGGCTGAACAGCACTATCATTTAGCAGGCAGCAAGAAGTTAAGGTGCTGCTAGTATCGCTATAAATGGGCATGGATTAATCCCACATTGCAATTCCCATGCCTGATTACAAGCCTCATACAATTATTCCCCCATTCTCTCACCCAGCACTGTCAGCCATCTTCTTTCAGACCGGAACCTTGATTGGTGTTTCTAGAAGTTTCCAGAATGGATTGTGAACCCTGCAGCTATACATTATGCTTTTAGCCTTAGAACTTTCTCTGGGTATTTTAAGTGATGCTGTACCATTTCAAACCCTCTCTGTTTTCCATTGGAAGAGATCACTCTTACTTTTTGTCCTGACCAATATTTAACAGAAAAAAAGGATCAGCTAACCAACAAGAACAGAAGTTCTGGTCATTAGTCTCGTTAAAGATTGTGGGAGCTTACTGAACAATGATTCCTACTTTACAACAGTGACTACAATTCCAAATCTTTCATTGGCTGTGAATCATTTTAGGACATCCTGAAGTGGTGAAAGGCGCTATATAAATGCAATTCCTTCTTCAGTCTTTAATGCTGGTGATTTAGAACATAAGAACATAAGAACTAGGAGCAGGAGTAGGCAATTCAGTCCCTCGAGCCTGCCCCGCCATTCAATATGATCATGGCTGATCTCAATTCGGCCTCAACTCCAATTTCCACCCCTCTCCCCATAACCATTCAACCCATTACTAATTAAAAATCTATCTCCTCCTTAAATTTATTCAGCATCCCGGCATCCACTGCACTCTGAGGTAGTGAATTCCACAGATTCACGGCCCTTTGAGAAAAGTAATTCTTCCTCATCTCTGATTTAAATCTACCGCCCCTTAGCCTAAAACTATGGCCTCTCATTCTAGAATGCCTCACAAGGGGAAACATCCGCTCCACGTCTACTTTGTCTATCCCCTTTAGCATCTTATATACCTCAATTAGATCCCCTCTCATTCTTCTAAACTCTAGCGAGTATAGGCCTAAACTGCTCAATCTCTCCTCATAAGACAAGCCCTGCATCCCTGGAATCAATCTAGTGAACCTCCTCTGAACCGCCTCCAATGCAACTACATCCTTTCTCAAGTAAGGGAACCAAAACTCTGCACTGTGCACAGAACTTTGGTTAATCAAAGGCTGGGGAGGTGAAACTGGAGAGGGGGATTCTCAGGTGACCAAACGGGAACTGAACCAAGAAAGATCACAGCAAAGGCTGTTATTCTCAATGCTGAGAGTGGGAACTAGGATGTTAGAGTTGATGGGATGAGAAAGAGATGTGAAGTTGTGTCTGAGAACTGAAATTAGGAGAGCAAAAAGGGGGCATGAAAAGCATTGGCAGGTCAAATAAAGGAAAATCCAAAGCTATTTTACAAGTAAATTAAGATTAAGAGGATAACTAGGGAAAGAGTAGGGCCCATTAAGGACCATAGTGGTAATTTGTGTGTGGAGCCGGAAGACGTAGGTAGGGTTCTAAATGAATACGTTGTGTCTGTTTTCACAAGTGAGAGGGACGATGTGGGTATGGAAATCAGGTAGAAGGACTGTGATATAATTAAAGAAATTAGCATAGAAAGGGAGGAGGTTCTAAGTGGTCTGGCAGGCTTGAAAGTAAGTAAATCTCCAGATGAAATGATCCCAGGCTGTTGAGTGAGGCAAGGGAGCAGATAGCAGGGGTGCTGGCAATAATTTTCAATACCTCTCTGGCCACATGAGAGGTTCCAGAGGACTGGAAGACAGCCAATGTGATACTGTTATTCAAGAAGGGAGGAAGGGATAAACCAGGGAACTACAGGCCAGTCAGTCTAACCTCAGTAGCGGGGAAACTATTGGAAGCAATTCTGAGGGACTTAATCTACACTTGGAGAGGCAGGGATTAATCAAGGACAGTCAGCATGGTTTTGTTAAGGAGAGGTCATGTCTGACCAATTTGATTGAATTTTTCGAAGAGGTGACCAGGTGTGTAGATGAGGGCAATGCATTTGACGTAGTCTACTTGGACTTCAGCAAAGCTTTTGATAAGGTCCCACATGGGAGATAGATAACGAAGGTAAAAGCCCATGGGATCCAAGGCAATTTGGCAAATTGGATCCAGAATTGGCTGAATGGCAGAAAGCAGAGGGTGATGGTCGAGAGATGTTTTTGTGACTGGATGCCTGTGTCCAGTGGGGTTCCACAGGGATCGGTGTTGGGGCTCTTGCTGTTTGTGGTATATATAGATGATTTAGACTTGAATGTAGGAGGGTTGATCAGTAAGTTCGTGGATGACACGAAAATTGGTGGGGTGGTAAAAAGCGAGGAGGATAGCCTTAGATTACAGGAGGATAAAGACAGGCTAGTCAGATGGGCTGATCAGTGGCAAATGGAATTTAATCCGGATAAGTGTGAGGTGATGCACTTGGGCAGGACAAACAAGGCACGATATACAGAATGAATGGTAGGACCCTGGGAAGTACCAAGGATCAGGGGGACCTTGGTGTGCATGTCCACCGGTCCCTTAAGGTAGCAGGACATGTAGATAAGGTGGTTAAGGAGGCATATGGGATGCTTGCCTTTATTAGCCAAGGTACAGAATATAAGAGCAGGGAGGTTATGCTGGAACTGTATAAAATGCTGGTTAGGCCACAGCTAGGGTATTGCGTGCAGTTCTGGAATCCACATTATAGGAAGGATATGATTGCACTAGAGAGGGTGCAGAGGAGATTTACCAGGATGTTGCCTGGGCTGGAGAGTTTTAGTTATGAGGAGAGATTGGATAGACTGGGGTTATTTTCCCTGGGGCAGAGGAGATTGAGGGGGGACATGATTGAGGTGTATAAAATTATGAGGGACATAGAAAAGGTAGACAGAAAGGAGTTTTTCCCCTTACTGGAGGGATCAATAACCAGGGGGCATAGATTTAAGGTAAGGTGCAGGAGGTTTAGAGGGGATGTTAGGAAGGATTTTTTCACCCAGAGGGTGGTGGGAATCTGGAACTCACTGCCTGAAAGGGTGGTAGAGGCAGAAACCCTCATAACATTTAAGGAGTGTTTGGATGCGCACTTGCAATGCCATGGCATACAAGGCTATGGGCCCAGTGCTGGAAAATGGGATTAGAATAGTTAGGTACTTGTTTGATGGACAGAGACTCGATGGGCCGCAGGGCCTTTTTCTGTGCTGTAGACCTCTATGACTCCGTAACTGGTGGCTGGGCACAATGGGATCCAGTGTCTTGTTCCTGTGCCTGGATGTGTTGAATCATTTGATCACTGCAAAATGGACAGGGTTCATGTACAATCTTCCCCTTATCACCCTTATTCCTCACTGTACCATCCCCAGGAATATCTGCCCAGTAACATCCATTTCCTTTTATGGACAGGTGCAGATCTTTGGCAGATTAAGTGGTGAGTTTCAGCTTTGTTCTCTTCTGATTGAAACAGTGAAATGAACCAAAGCCCCATTATCGGAGCACAATCATGGGGCTGTGGAGTTGGCAGTCTTTCAGTTTCACTGTAAAATTGACCTTTAAAGACTGCTGCAGGCTGTTTTAAATGGTGCCTTGCATCAATCACCCCAGAAATCCACCAATCATCTTGCCACTGGTGAAAGGTTAACTGTCGCCAGTCTTTAATCCAAAAGTGTTGCTGTTTTCATCTTTCTGTTAGTCACCCGACATGGGTGAGCACACTGAACATCTTGGGACAGAACATCAACCCCACTCTAGTGTTGCCTCCTGTGTGGTACCTACCTTGGCAAAGAGGTGACAAAACTCGCCACCTCTGTCAATCTACAGTTTAACAAGAAAATCATTGATCAATACACACAGGGGTTCTTCAGTAATGGCTCTGAACCATGACATGTACATACCTGGAACTGTCTCTAGCAGAGAGTTCAGCAGGACCAATGCTGAATGTTGTAAAGCTGGGCAAATCTACAAGAGCAGAGAAGACAAAAAGAGCAAAAGACAACATCAATCACATTCACTGACACTCAAGGTTTACAGTATAATCCCCTCTCAGAGATGGTGGCATAGTGATATTGTCACTAAACTAATAAGCCAGAGACCTAGACTAATGCTCTGGGAATATGGGTTCAAATCCAGCTGGTGGAATTTAAATTCAATTAATAAATCTGGAATTGAAATCTAGTCTCAGTAATGGCCATAAAACTAATCATTGATTATTGTTAAAAACTCATCTGGTTCACTAATGCCCTTTCGGGGAGGAAATCTGCCATCCTTACCTGGTCTGGCCTACATGTGACACCAGACCCACACAATGTGGTTAATATAAACCTATCCCTGACTGTCAAAGCCATCACTTACACAAACCTCAGTTTTCACATTTCCTACCTCACCACTTGACGCTCCCACTCTCTGATTTCCCATGCGGCTTATTTGACTTTGACTACTGGGTGAGCAAAATTTCCTCTAATTAAATATTGGAAAGACCTCCTTCAGGTCTCAATGTCCCTAGCTATTGACCCCATCCCTGGCTACTGTCTGAACCAGATGTTCCCATTATTGTACTCCTATTTGACCCTGAGCTGTGCTTCCAATCCCATGTCCTCTCAATCACTGGAATCATTATTTCCATTCCATTACATCACCCAGCTCTGCTCTTGCCTCAGTTCAGCTGCTAATGAATCCCTCACTCATAACTTTGTTACTTTTTCTTTATTCATTCATAGGATGTGGGTTTCGCTGGCTGGACCAGCAATTATTGCTCATCCCTAATTGCTCTTGAGAAGGTGGTGGTGAGCTGCTTTCTTGAACTGCTGCAGTCCATGTGGTGTAGGTACATCCACCGTGCTGTTAGGGAGTGAGTTCCAGGATTTTGACCCTGCCTTGATGATCTGAAGCTCTCCTGGCCAGCCTCCCATCTTTCATCCCACATAAATTTGAGCTCATAATAAACTCTGCTGCCTGTGTCCAATTCACCCCTGTGCTCACTGACTTATATTACTTCCTGGTCAAGCAAAGCCTCCATTTTAAAATTCTCGTCCTTGTTTTCAGATCCCTCCATGACCTCGCCCCTCCCTATCTCTGTAATCTCCTCCAGCCCCACATCCCTCAGAAATATTGGAGCTCCTCTAATTCTGGACTCTCAGCATCCCTGATATTAATGGGTCCACCGTTGGCAGCTATGCCATTAGCTGCCTGGGTTGCAAGCTCTGGAAATCCCTCTCTAAACCTCTCCACCTCTCTCTCCTTCTTTAAGAAGCTGCTTAAAACCTACCTCTTTGATGAAGCTTTTGGCCTTCAGCCCTAACATTGCCTTATCTGGCTTGTATGAAATTTTAATTTACAATGAAGCACCTTGTGGTGTTTTATAACATAAAGGGCACAATCTGTTGCTGTTGTTGTCCTCCAGCAATTTTGATGTTTATTCCTGCCTGCCCTCAGGAGTATCTGTGCTGTGCTGATCACCTGAGAATTACCTGCTGGTTTATGAGGAATCGCAAACCAGTTGTTAGAATTCCCGAGAATATTTCATAAAAGCCCCTGCAAAAAAGAGGACAGTTGTGTGAGGTACAGAACATTTTGTGAATCACTCGGTGTAATTAAGGTCACACACACTTTGGAGAAACTCCACTGCGTGACCAGGAGCCTTGGCAAAAGGAACAGGATTGTATTTGGGGCTGAAAACAGGTGGAACCATTTGTTGTCCAAAATACCCATCAGTGTTAAACTGCATAAAAAAAGTTTAAGCCATAATTGTTTATATTAAATTTCATCTGCCATTGATTTTCCCACAATCCTATTGTGTCAAACTCATTTTTTTAATTTTCTGGGGTGGTTTAAGAGTTGCAACTTTCTCTTTCTACTTTGGTTTTGTCTGTGAATTTGACCAGCTTGAATGAAAGATTGTATCTCACTTTCTATATTCCCCCCCCCGGTTTGTGTGGGTCTCACTTTCTACCTTGCCTCCTGGATATGGAACAGGATGTAATGATGAATTTATTTAAAATCTCTGTAAAATCACAATTAGAGCAGTGTGTGAAGTTTGGACAACAATGGATATACAACGGATAGAAGGTGGTGCAGATTCAATGGGTCACTGACATTATGAGGAAATACAACTGCAAAGAAAGACAAAACATTTGTGTTTGTTTTATTCAAGCAGGAGATTAAGAAGCAATTTATCAGATGTTTAAAATGGTTCAGGATGGGGATAGCATATTTAAAGATGAGAGTTCTGGAGCTAGGGGACAGCGACATAATATTAAATTTAAGAGACTGAGAACAGAGAGAGAGAAAATTGTTTTTTTAATGCAGAGGATTGTGAGGCTGTAGAAAGTTGGTGGTTGAAGTAGAAACCATGGCAACATTAAGACTAGGTTCAAGAGGTGGATGAGGGAAAAGGAAATAGATACAGGAACATGGTGAGTCCATGGGATTGGGATCGTGCTGATACGGAGAATAAGTAACAACACAGACTGGGTGGGCTCCATAGGGTGATTCCATGTTGCAGCTTCAGTATGTCAACTCTATGTAATGTGACACTTGTCTCACAGTAAAGGCTGCTATTCTACTATTCTCACCCATGTCCTTGCTGCACAGTTCACAAGAAAGAGAGATCATTACCTGAAGTTTCCGGTAAACCTTGCATACATTCTTGCGATTGAAGCTGTGCAGGACAACTTGCTTATCTTCAGCTGTCCAGATTGGCTCTTGGACAAATCCAACACTGTCCAGATGCTAGCTCCTTCGGCAGAGGCATTAATCTGACCGGCATCCTGACTGGAAAAGATAACGTTTCAGTGATGAAGGATTGAATGGCAGCCCCTGGTCATCTGCTCCTCCCTGACCCCAGGTTGACCCCAGCTACCCCCTCCTGACCCTGGAAACCCTCCAAACCCTAATAACCATCCCAACCCCTGTTCACCCCAACCTAACTCCTGGTGACCCCAGACCCCTGATCTGACCATTGGTGACCTCCTCAACCTCTAGTCACCTGTACCTCCTGACCCTTGATCGCCTAACACACAAACCCTGATCACCTTCTTGACCCCTGATCAGCCCCTTTGACCCCTGGTCACCCTCTCCAGCCCCTGGTAAACCCTAATGGCCCCTGATCACCCTTTCCCACCCTTGATCAATCGCCCTCCCCAACCCCCGGGAGCTTCACTGATTATCCAGATTTCAGTCCTCTTTACGATACATTTGGGAAGGAATTTTTGCCATTTGCCATGGTGAGACTGTGGAAGGAGACAGTCCATTGGGGAAGAAGAAGGAATTGGAGAGCTGGGAAAGAGGAGCCAGGTTTGTTTTCAGTCAGAAACCCTCCTGTGGTGGGAAACTGATTAAAGTTCAGCTTTTCGTGGGGGTGAGTCCTTAGTTGATAAGGGGACGGTTTCCTGCCCATTCAGAGTCAGTGGGGGTGGGATTGGATGTGGGTCAGGTGAATTGTGGGACTCATTTAGACACCCCATGGCAGCCATCACTGAGGCTGCTGGTTGCCCCAAGAGAGAGATTTGTGATTTGTACCAAAACCTTCCACAACACCAGAGGAGAGTGAGATATCACAGGAGACCTGGCACCCGGGGAAGGGCTGTCCTTTGCTTCAGTGTTGCCGACTGAATCTATTGCAGTAGGCCTTGAGGGGAAGGAGGGGGGACCTCTTCCCAGGGGGTGACAGGAGGAGGTCACCTCATTATGCAGCAGGAGTACCTCTCTGTTCACCATCATCTCCCTCCACCTCCAGTTCTCCTCTTCTCTCAATTTCTTCTTCTTCCCCAATGGACTGTCTCCTTCCACAGTCTCACCATCCTCAAGGTCCACACCTCTCTGGAGGGTTATGTTAAGGAGAGCACAGCACCACCACAATGACTAGGGCTCTTGGAGGAGGGTATTGCAGGACATCACCCAACCAGTCCAGCCACTGGACCCAGTGCCCTCTGAGTCTGCGATGCCCTATCCGTGGTGAATCTGGTGTAATGCCCTGGCATGTGCAGCTGCCTGTGAAAGGCCACAGAGATCCCGCACTGAGCACAGATTCCTCTGACCATCTGCCTAGAGAGTCACAATCTGCTTCGCCACTGGTTTTCAGTCATGTCCAGGTAGCTTTGCCTCTGCCTGTAGATCCTGGGCTCTGGGTGGCATCTCCTTCTCTTTTGTGCCCTCACCCGTCCTCCTTTGGCCTCCTGATACCCAGGGCTCTGCCTTTCCAATGGAGGCTGCTGCTCAAATGGCCTTGACTTCTGAGGGCGCAGGCCCCATTTCCAGCTAAGCTCTTCCTGATGCTCAGGTGAAAGACTGCTCCAATGGCCTTGTGATGCCAGGAAGATGAGACCCTGCTGAACTGGCAGAGTTGTGCAATGCTGACTCCCCTCCTGACATGTGATGAGCTGCTGCAAGAAAAGTTCGCCCTTTAACCTATGGTCAGCCATTACACTTACCTTTTCAAACTTTTCTGGCCTCTCTCTGACATGCTCCTGAATTGCTGCATGCCTGACTTCAGCTGGTCTGAGGCAGTAAGTTCTTAAACACAGGCCTCCTCAAGTCAAAAAACTTCAGAAAGACAGGATTTTAACAAGAACTTAACTATCTTGTTTGACCTCAATAGGAGTGTGGCAAGTTCACAGGCCCATCTTCCCTCCTCCTGTCGCGGGACCAGAACTGAGGTGCAATTTCTCCATTGCCATTTCTCCCAGCAGCCTGCCTCCATTCCAGCCTGATTCAGGCCACCTAAATCCAGTCCCAGGAGTCACAGCTCCTGGAATTCCAACTATTTCCACACTGCAATATCCCACAAACACCAATGTGACCTAAACAGATCATCAGTTTTCATGAGATTGGTGGAAGTGTAGGTATTAGTTGGGATATTGGGTTACCTCCCCTGTTCCTCTTCAAAATTCTGCAGTAGGACTTTTACATCCACCTGAGTGTGTAGACAGGCCTCGGTTTAACAATTCATCTGAAAAACAGGTGCTCTGCCAGTGCAGCACTCCCTCAGTACTAGATTGAAGAGTTAGACTGGATCATGTGCTCACAGTGACACACATATACACACACTCATGCACATATATGTACACATACACCTACAGAGAGAGACACACACATATATGCACACACGCACACACACCTACAGAGAGAGACACACACATACATGCACACACACACACCTACAGAGAGAGACACACACATACATGCACACACGCACACACACACATACACACATATACACACACTCATGCTGTTTGTTAAGTGAAGTTGAAAGATCTCCCTGTTCATTAAATTGACCAAAAGTGTTAACTTTAATTTCCCAGTGATTTAGGCAACACCTTAACAACCAAAACATCTTCAGTGACACAAGAACATGTGGTTCAAATGGCCTGAGGTAAAGGGTATGATACAAAGAGAGAGAGAGACTCACATCAGCCAGTACAACATGTTCCTCTGGAAAGTGACGCTGATTGATGAGTTCTTCACTTCGAATTGTAGCCCAGCTTCAGGGTAGAAGCTTAGAGAAGCAGTCGAGAGATCCAGGTCAGTGATTTTCACTCTGTGCAATGTCAACATAGTGAGCTCAGTGATACTGACACCAATAAAACAATATCAGGAATGCAGCAAGACGCAGGCAGCCTCTTACCCACTGATAGAATAGTGGAATGGCCCTTCCTTCCCAGATAAATCCGCGATGGAGATATTTTCTAGCTCTTCAGCAACAAACTTCAGTCCTTCAGATCGAACTTCAGAGAACAGAAACATATTCAGAAGGGTTTCTCAATTATGGTCATTTAGTTTATGGCAAAGTATTTGCCCTGACTTATTCTATTCATATTTATACTATTTAATATAATTAGGAATGAAGTGAGACTTACCCCAACCCATTATAATGTGTGTGTGCGTGTGTGTGTGTGTGGTGTGTGTGCGTATATATATGTGTGTGTGCGTGTGCATATGTATGTGTGTGTCTCTCTCTGTAGGTGTGTGTGCGTATATATATATGTGCATGAGTGTGTGTATATGTGTGTGGTGTGTGTGTGTGCATGTATATATGTGTGTGTGTGTGTATGCATGTATGTGTGTGTCTCTCTCTGTAGGTGTGTGTGTATATATATGTGCATGAATATGTGTATGTGTGTGTGTGTGCGTGTATATATGTGTGTGTGCGTGTGTGCATATATGTGTGTGTCTCTCTCTGTAGGTGTATGTGTACATATATGTGCATGAGTGTGTGTATGTGTGTATGTATGCAGTGTGTGTGTGCATGTATATATGTGTGTGTGCGTGTGTGTATGTATGTGTGTGTCTCTGTTGGCGTGTGTATATATATGTGCATGAGTATATGTATATGTGTGTGTGTGTGTTAAATTGCCTTCTGAGTGAAATGACTTTTTTTTAAACATTGTAGAAAAGTTATGAATGAATTACTTTTTTTTTTACACATCCTACTGTCACTATAGTGTTCATTGGTTCTATACAACGTATAGTGGGTCAATGGGCATGGAGGTGCCATAGCTTGACATGGGGGGGTGAGGTTGGGGGCATGGGATGGCATGGATGGGGCATAGGGAGTATGTGCTGGGCGAGGGGGTGAGAAGGGTGAAGGCTGGACTGTCTTTCTGTTTTTATTGTAACTGGGACGGAGACCCACAGCAAAGAGGTGGGCCTTTTAAACAGCCTGACTCCACACCCAGCAGCCCCTGTGGTTGCCTTTGCACTTCTTTCCAGGTTGGCTGCATCCTCCCCCCAGCTCCAGCAATGAAGATCCCAGCTTTTCTGGCACTTTCTCCTGAGGCAGGCAGGCTGAGCTGGGAATTTTTCCGACACCCAGTAACAGTCTCAAGGATTAAAATCCAGGCTATTGTGTCTTTACAGGGGCTGTATTTTTAGTCAATTCACTCACAGGACAAAAGCATTTATTGCCCATCCCTTATTGGCCTTGAGAAGGTGGTGGTGAACTGTCTTCTTGATATAGTCCAGGCAGTGTAGGTACAGCCACAGTGCTGTTAGGAGGGGAGTTCCAATTGTGTGTGTACAGGAGCTGAGAGTGTGTGTGTGTGAGAATGTATGCAGGGATTATGTGTATGTGTGTGTGAGAGAGAGAGACAGAGAGGGGGAGACAGAAAGAGAAAGTGTGTGTGTGAGCGAGAGAGAGAGAGAGTGTGTGTGTGTGAGAGAGGAGGTGTGTGTGTGCATGTGTGAGAGAGAGACAGAGAGAGAGGGGGAGACAGAAAGAGAAGGTGCGTGTGTGTGAGAGAGAAAGGGAGGGAGGGAGGGGGGAGACAGAGAGAGAGAGAGAAAGGGTGTGTGTGTGAGAGAGTGTGTGTGAGAAAGAGTGTGTGTGAGGGGGGAGGTGTGTTTGTGTGTGTGTGAGAGAGAGAGAATGAGGTGGGTGTGTGTGGGAGATGTGTGAGAGGTGTGTGAGAGAGACAGAGAGGTGTGTGTGTGTGTGTGTGAGAGAGAGAGGTTTGTGAGTGTGAGTGTGAAACAGAGAGGTGTGTGTGTGATCTGACAAATGGAAACATGGAGCTGTGGGTGGATTTTCCAGTCGTGATGTCACAGGAGAGATTATTCACAAGCTTGCCAATGTTTACCAGTTTGCTAACCCCACAGGGTGATAGAGAGTGAGTGCAGAGACAGGTCTCTCCCAAGCCTATCCAATTATTGGTTGTTTAATCACTGTACTTTCACTTTCATTCACCTGGTCTCAAAACCCATTTTAAAATAAGTTTGTTTATTTTATAAGGAGCAGTCCCCTTGGCCCAGGATTTAGGTTCTCAGGAGAATCTTACTCAGTCTCAGTCCTTGGGATGTGATGCGAATCCTGCAGGCGGGTTTGGTGCTCACTGTTGTGTTCAGTCCGATCAGCAGGAGTGCGCAGCCAAGGAGCCAGCCTGCCATGATGTCACACAGTGCCTGTAGAACAAGAACCCCAGTATGTTCAATACCATCGTCGCCATGGCAATGGGCAGCACAACCATTATAGAACCAATCATCGCCGTCACCATGGTGACTACCATCCTGCTGATGAGCTGGAACAGTCCTTTGTTTATAAAGGGAATTTCACTGCAACTAAACTCTGAACTGCTGTTGAAAAGAACAGTTCTGAAGATGAAGCATGAGGAGGCCATTCAGCCCCTCGAAGCTGTTACACATGAACAGGAGGAGGCCATTCAGCCCCTCAAGGCCGTTACACAGGAACAGGAGGAGACCATTCAGCTCCCTTGAGCCTGTAACACAGAAACAGGAGAAGGCCATTCAGCCCCTCGAGCCTGTTACACAGGAACAAGGTGAGGCCATTCAGCCCCTCGAGCCTGTTACACAAGAGCAAGAGGAGGCCATTCAATTCCTCAAGCCTGTTATGCAGGAACAGGAGGAGGCAATTCAGCACCTCTAGCCTGTTACACAGGAACAGGAGGAGGTCATTCAGTCCCTGAAGCCTGTTAAAATAGGGAAGTCTTGTTACCACTGTTCAGGGTGTTGGTGAGGCTACACCTGGAGTACTGTGTACAGTTTTGGTCCCTGTATTTAAGAAAGGATATAGTGGCAATGGAGGCTGTTCAAAAGAGATTCACTAGGCTGATTCCTGGGCTCAAGGGGTTGACTTATCAAGAATGGCTAAACAGGTTAGGGCCTTTATTCATTAGAGTTTAGAAGAATGAGGGATTGATCTTATTGAAACATACAAGATTCTGAGGGGGCTTGACAGGGTAGATATTGAGAAGATGTTTCCACTATGGGGGTATCTTGAACGAGGAGACATAGTTATATAGAATAAGGGAACACTTATTTAAAACTGAGATGTGAAGGAATTTCTTCTCTCAGAGGGTAGTGAATGTCTGGAATTCTCTATCCCAGAGAGTTTTGGAGGCTAGATCACTGAAAGTATTTAAAGAGGAGGTAGATAGGTTTTTTAAATATTGGGGCGTTGAGGGCTATAAGGAGCTGGCATGAAAGAGGAGTTGAGGCCTGGCGCAGATCAGCCATGATCTTATTGAATGGCAAGGCAGGCTTGAGAGGCCGAATGGCCTACTCCTGCTCCTATGTTTTATATTCTTAACTTTTTACGTTACGCAGGAACAGCAGGAGGCCATTCAGCCCCTCGAGCCTGTTACACAGGAACAGGAGGAGGCCATTCAGCCCCTCGAGCCTGTTACGCAGGAACAGGAGGAGGCCATTCAGCCCCTCGAGCCTGTTACACAGGAACAGGGTGAGGCCATTCAGCCCCTCGAGCCTGTTACACAGGAACAGGAGGAGGCCATTCAGCCCCTTGAGCCTGTTACACAGGAACAGGAGGAGGACATTCAGCCCCTCGAACCTCATACACAGGAACAGGAGGAGGCCAGTCAGCCCCTCAAGCCTGTTACACAGGAACAGGAGGTGGCCATTCAGCCCCTCGAGCCTGTTACACAGGAACAGGAGGAGGCCAATCAACCCCTCTAGCCTGTTACGCAGGAACAGGAGGCCATTCAGCCCCTTGCACCTGTTACGCAGGGACAGGAGGAGGCCATTCAGCCCCTCGAGCCTGTTACACAGGAACAGGATATTCAGCCCCTCGAACCTCATGCACAGGAACAGGAGGAGGCCATTTAGCCCCTCAAGCCAGTTGCACAGGAACAGGAGGATGACATTCAGCCCCTCGAACCTATTACACAGGAACAGGAGGAGGCCATTCAGCCCCTCAAGCCTATAACACATGAACAGGAGGAGGCCATTCAGTCCTTCAGTCATGTCTCTCATTGATGAATCACAAGGTTTTGGATTCAAGTCCCACTCCTGGGTTGAGCACACAACCTAATGTTGACACTCCAGTGCAGTATTGAGGAAGCTTTGCACTGTTGGAGGTGCTGTCTTTTGGATGAGACATTAAATTGAGGCCTGTCTACCCTCTCAGGTGGCTGTGAAAGATCACACAACACTGTTACAAAGATGAGCAGAGGAGTTCTCACCAGATTCTTGGCCAATAATCATCACAAAACCAGGTGATCGGATCATTATCACATTCGTGTTTGTGGGATCTTGCTGTGTGCAAATCGGCTGCTGTGTTTCCTACAACAGTGTCTATACTTCAAAAAACACTTCATTACTTCATTGGCTGTGAGCGTTTTGGGACGTCCTGTGGTTGTTCAAGGTGCTACAGAAATACAAGTTTGCCTTTTCCTTTTCTCAGGCCTGTTCGTCATTCAATTCGATCATTGGCTGGTTTGGATCTCAACTCCGTTTACCCACCTTTATTCATTATCCTTTCATATCCTTATGTAACAAAGATCTGTCAATCTCTGTCAATGAAAGCTCCAAATTATCTTCAGTTTCCCTAATTATTTTGTAGGAGAGAGTTCCAGATTTCCACTATCTGAGATGTGAATATTCAAAACATCATTCTCAATGGTCTAACTGGGGAATGGGCAGATAGAAGTAGAAAAGAGGAATAAGATGCCAAGCAGGGTAGATAAGGGGGAACCAGTAGATGTAATACATTTGGATTTCCAAAAGCCATTCAATAAGGTACCGCACATAAGGCTACTTAATAAGATAAGAGCCCATTGTGTTGGGGTAGTATATTAGCATGGATAGAGGATTGGTTAACTAATAGAAGACAGAGAGTTGGGATAAGGGGAGCATTTTCAGGATGGCAACCTGTGGCTAGTGGAGTGCCACAGGGATCAGTGCTGGGGCCACAATTATTTACAATATATATTAATGACTTAGATGAGGGAAGTGAATGTACTATCGCCAAGTTTGGGAATGACACAATAATAGGTGGGAAGGCAAGTGGTGAGGATGATGCAAGGAGTTTACAGAGGGATATAGATAGGTTAAGTGAGTGGGCAAAAACTTGGCAGATGGAATATAATGTGGAAAAATGTGAGGTTATGCACTTTGGCAGGAAGAATAGAGGAGCTGAATATTATTTAAATGGAGAAAAACTGCAGAAAGCTGCAGCACAGAGGGATTTGGTGATCCTCGTGCATGAATCCCAAAAAGCTAACACACAAGTTCAATGGGTAATAGGGAAGGCAAATGGAATGTTGGCCTTTATTTCAAAGGGAATGGAGTATAAAAATAAGGAAGTCTTGCTAAAACTATACAAGGCACTAGTTAGACCACACCTAGAATACTGTAAACAGTTCTGGTCCCCTTATCTAAGGAAAGATATACTGGTATTAGAGGCAGTCCAGAGAAGGTTCACTAGGTTGATCCTGGGTATGGAGGGATTTTCTTATGAGGAGAGGTTGAGTAGGTTGAGCCTGCACTCATTGGAGTTTAGAAGAATGAGAGGTGACCTTATTGAAACATATAAAGATTCTTAGGGGGCTTGACAGGGTAGATGTTGAGAGGTTATTTCCTCTTGTGGGAGAGCCTAGAACCAGAGGGCATAACCTCAGGGTAAGGGGTCACCCATTTAAGACAGAGATGAGGAGGAATTTCTTCTCTCAGAGGGCATTCAATCTGTGGAATTCTTTACCACAGAGGGCTGTAGAGACTGGGTTGTTAAGTGTATTCAAAGTTGAGATAGACAGATTTTTAATCAGTAAGGGAATCAAAGGTTATGGGGAAAAGACAGGAAAGTGGAGTTGAGGATTATCAAAGCAGCCATGATCTCACTGAATGGCGGAGCAGACTCGATTGACCAAATGGCCTCCTTCTGTTCCTACGTCTTATGGTCTTATGCATAAAGTGAGAGTGTTGGACAGTACTAGAGAAGGGAGTAGTTTATATTACATAGGAGCAGACTGAGAAAGACCATGAGGAACAGGTTTCTAATGCATCTATGTAATTGCACAAAGTATAATGAATAAGGTTGGTGAGCTACAAGCTCAAACAACCGTGTGGGAGTATGATGCAGTGGCAATATTGGAAATGTGGCTTAAAAATGGCGAGGGCTTAGTGCTTAAATCTTCTAGAATATAAAGTGTTTAAAAAAGATAGGGAAGGTGAAAGGGGAGGTGGAGCTTGCAGTGCTGATGAGGGAAGGCATTGCCTTGACGGAAAGAGAGGATGTTCTTGAGAGGGCAAGGGCAGGATCCACCTGGTTAAAGTTGTGAAGCAAAAAAAGGCAAGATCACACAACAAGGGGAGTATTCTTTTGATCACACGACAGGGAGTATTCTTTTGATCACACGACAGGGAGTATTCTTTTGATCACATGACAGGGAGTATTCTTTTGATCACACGACAGGGAGTATTCTTTTGATCACACGACAGGGAGTATTCTTTTGATCACACGACATGGAGTATTCTTTTGATCACGTGATGGGAAGTATTCTTTTGATCACACAACATGGAGTATTCTTTTGATCACATGATGGGAAGTATTCTTTTGATCACACGACAGGGAGTATTCTTTTGATCACACGACGGGGAGTATTCTTTTGATCACACGACAGGGAGTATTCTTTTGATCATACGACAGGGAGTATTCTTTTGATCACACGACAGGGAGTATTCTTTTTATCACACAACATGGAGTATTCTTTTGATCACATGATGGGAAGTATTCTTTTGATCACACAACATGGAGTATTCTTTTGATCACATGATGGGAAGTATTCTTTTGATCACACAACATGGAGTATTCTTTTGATCACATGATGGGAAGTATTCTTTTGATCACATGATGGGAAGTATTCTTTTGATCACATGACAGGGAGTATTCTTTTGATCACACAACGGGGAGTATTCTTTTGATCACGCGGCAGGGAGTATTCTTTTGATCACACGGCAGGGAGTATTCTTTTGATCACACGACAGGGAGTATTCTTTTGATCACACGACGGGGAGTATTCTTTTGATCACACAACGGGGAGTATTCGTTTGATCACACGATGGGGAGTATTCGTTTGATCACACGACGGGGAGTATTCTTGTGATCAGATGACAGGGCGTGTTCTATAGATCACACGACGGAGAGTATTATATAGATCACACCACTGGGGGTAGTCTATAGATCACACTACTGGGGTAGTCTATAGATCACACTGTTGGGGGTAGTCTATGGATCGCACTATGGGGGGTAGTCTATAGATCACACTATCAGGGGTAGTCTATAGATCACACTATCAGGGGTAGTCTATAGATCACAATATTGGGGGTAGTCTATAGGTCACACTATTGAGGGTAGTCTATAGATCACAATATTGGGGGTAGTCTATAGATCACAATATTGGGGGTAGTCTATAGATCACACTATTGGGGGTAGTCTATAGATCACACTATTAGGGGTAGTTTATAGATCACACCACTGGGGGTAGTCTATAGATCACACTATTGGGGGTAGTCTATAGATCACACCACTGGGGGTAGTCTATAGATCACACTATTGGGGATAGTCTGAAGATCACACTATTGGGGATAGTCTATTGATCGATAGGTCTCCTAATAGTGAGAGTGTGGAGCAAATCTGTAGGGAAATCACAGAGATGTCTTCTGTTCTTCCTGATATAGATATTAATGACCAGGCTTTAGTGTAATGTGTGCAATTTCAAAATTTGGAAACATTGTTAACTGTGAGGAGAACAGTGTAGAACTTCAAAAGGACATGGACAAGTTGGTGGAATAGGCGAATAGGTGGCAGATGAAATTTAATGAAGAGAATTCATTTTTGAAGTGATTCATTTTGGTAGAAAGAACATGGAGAGACAATATAAAATAAAAGCTACAACTCTAAAGGGGGTGCAAGAGCAGAGGAACCTGGGTGTAAATGTAGATAAATCATTGAAGGTGGCAGGACAGGTTGAGAATGCAGTTAATAAAGCATAGAGTATCCTGGGCTTTATTAATAGAGGCATAGAGTACAAGAGCAAGGAGGTTATACTAAACTTGTATAGAACACTGGTTCAGCCTTAGGTGGAATATTGTGTCCAGTTCTGGCCTTAACACTTTAGGAAGGGTGTGAAGACAGTAGAGAGGATGCAGGAAAGATTCACAAGAATTGTTCCAGGATGAGGAACTTGAGTCATGGGGATAGATTGGAGAAGCTGGGACTGTTCTCCTTGGAGAAGAAAAGGTAGAGAGGAGAATTGACAAAGGTATTCAAAATCATGAGAGGTCTGGACAGACTCTATAGGGAGAAACTGTTCCCATTGTTCGAAGAATCGAGAACGAGAGGGCACAGATTTAAAGCAATTCGCAAAAGAAGCAATGGAGACAGAAGGAAAAGTTTTTTTTCACACAGCAAGTGGTTAGGATCTGGAATGTGCTGCCTGAGAGTGTGGTGGAGGCAGGTTCAACTGAGGCTTTCAAAAGGGAATTAGGCTGTTATCTGAAAAGGTAAAATGTGCAGGGCAAAAGGGGGGAAGGCGGATGAGTGGCACTATGTGATTTGCTCCTGCAGAGGGCCAGCACAGAGATGACAGACCAAATGGCATCCTTCTGTGCTGTAACCATTTTATGATTCTATGATTCTAAGTGCAAGAACAACAGAGTGGTGATATTGGGGACTTTAATTATCCAAATATTGGTTGGAATAACATCAAAGTAAAGAGTAAACACAAGGAGAAACTTCTGAAATGTGTTCAGGAGGCCCTCCTTAGTCAGTATGTTCTCAGCCCGACTAGGAATAAGGTATTGCTGGATTTAGTACTGGGGAATGAGATGGGCCAAGTGGACTAAGTGTCTGTGAGGGACACTTGGGTAAGAGTGATAATGAGGTTTAGAATAGGACTGTGGATCACCCACCTCTTGTGGGCGAGTCCAGAACTAGGGGTCACTGTTTTAAAATTAGGGGTTGCCCTTTTAAGACAGAGATGAGGAGAAATTTTTTCTCTCAGAGGGTTGTGCGACTTTGGAACTCTGCCTCAGAAGCAGGGTCACTGAATATCTTTAAAGCAGAGGTAGATAGATTCCCTTGCTTAACAAGAATCTAACAAATCTAACGTTATCAGGGGTAGATCGGAATGTAGAACCCAAAACACAAACAGATCAGCCATGATCTTATTGAATAGCAGAGCAGGTTCAAGGGGCCGAATGGCCTACTTCTGCCCCTATTTCATATGTTTATATGTTCGTGTATTAATGCAGAAGAGCAAGGAACAGTCTAAAGTAGAATATCTAAATTGGAAGAGAGCTAACTTCAGTGGGGTGAGAAGGGAGTCTAGCCAGAGTAAAATAGCACCAAAGACTGACAGGAAAATCAGCAATGGAACAATGGGTGATCTTTAAGGAGATGTTTCAGGTACAGACTAGGTACATTCTAACAAGAGGGAAAAGCAGAGGAATCAAAGCCAGAGCTTCTTGGATGACAAAGAAGATAGAGAACATAATGAAGCACAAAAAAAAGTGTATGATGGATGACAGGTGAATTCTTCAAATGACAGCCTGGTTAAATACAACAGGCTGAACGGAGAAATGAAGAGGAAAATAAAACAGGCAAAGAGAAAGTATGAGATTAGAATGGCTGTTAACATAAAAGGGAATCCAAAAAAACCTCTCCTGCAAATGAATAGTAAGAGGTTAATAAGAACCTAAGAATTAGGAACAGGAGTAGACCACATGGCCTCTCAAGTCTGCTTCTCTGTTCAAAATGATCATGGCTGATCTTCTGCATCAACTCCACTATCCCACCCCTCCATGTATGTCTTGATTCCCTGAGAGACCAAAAATCAGTCAATCCCAGCCTTAAACATATTCAATGATGCAGCATCCACAGCCCTCTAGGATAGAGAATTCCAAAGATTCACAACCATTTGAGTGAAGGAATTTCTCCTCATCTCAGCCCTAAATGATCGGCCCCTTATCCTGAGGCTGTGCCCCTGTGTTTTAGATTCCCCAACCAACGGAAGCCTTCAGTCATTGGAAACAGTTTCTATTTATTTGCTCCAACAACACAAGAAACTTGACACCATCCAGGACAAAGCAGCCCACTTGATTGGCACCCCTTCCACAAACATTCACTCCCTCCACCACCAACACACAGTAGCAGCAGTGTGTACCATTTACAAGATGCACTGCAGGAATTCACCAAGGCTACTTAGACAGAACCTTCCAAACCCACGATCTCTACCATCTAGAAGGACAAGGGCAGCAGACACATGAGAACACCACCTCCTGGACACCCCCCTCCAACCCATGCACCATCCTGACTTGGAAATATGTTAATTTGAGTTAATTAAGGAGAGTCAGCACAGATTTGTAAATGATAGGTCATGGTTGAATATCATGTGATCAATTGTCATTTGATCAAATCTCCAGGAATAAGTCAAACCAGAGTTGGCGACCTTCTCATCCATGTGTTTCTGACGCTCAGCTGCCTCTCCTGGCGATCGTATGCTCTGTCAGAGCAATGTCACACCTTTTCCAGCACCATGACAGCTGTTGGCCTTCTAACCTAGGGGCTGCTGGTACCAGGAGCTGGGGCTGCTCAGATTGCACCCAACAATCTAACTGTTTCAGCCTCGTTGAATGGTGGCCTGTGTCTCTGGGCTGCAATACAAAGGGAACGATGTGTATTCCAATTATATAAAGCTCTGCTTAAACCCTATCCGGTCTTCATTTTTGGGGACTGCACCTCAGGAAGGCCATGGCCTTGGAGAGGGTGCAGCTCAGAACACCAGAATGATACCGGAGTGGAAAGAGTTAAATTATGATGTCAGGTTACAGAGAGCAGGCTTGTAATATCTACATGTTTGGAGGATCAAGGGGTGATCTGATTGAGGTTTTGAAGATGATTAAAGGATTTGCTGGGATAGATAGAGAGAAACTATTTTCGCTGGTATGAGGATCAACAACAAGGGGGCAGAACCTTAAAATTACAGAGTCATTGAGTCATTTATATATATAATAAAATCAGTGATCCCAGCATTGACCCTTGGGGAACATCACTCTCTCCCATCCAGCAGTCCAAAAAATAACCTTTTACCACGACTTGCTGTTTCCTGCCCTTAAGCCAACTATTTTATCCAAGTTAACACTGATTCTCCGACTCCATGGACCTCAATTTTGTTAATCTGCTGCTAATGTGGTACTTTATCAAACACTTTCTTAAAATCGATATAGAAAAATTCCACTATATTCCCTTCAACAACCTTCTCTTACTTCATCAAAAAGGGTTCAAATTGAATTTAAATTCAATTAATAAATCTGGAATTAAAAAGCTAGTCTCAGGAATGGTGATCATGGGTGGAATTTTCACCTCAGTGTGTGAGCATGCGCCAGATCCATTCAAGCGTGAAATGATGTGCAATGATGTTAGGCCAGCGTCCCGACGTCATTGCACAGTCGCAAGACAGTGTGGAAATTGGCAGCGTGCTCACTGACAATTAGAAGGCCTATTAAGGCCATTAAAGTATTAATTAACTTAAATTTTTCACTTCCCAGCCAACCTTACAGTTGGCAGATGGGTGAAAAGGCCAAGCAGTCTTTGCACTTTATAGGAAACCTCATCCACAGGCGGGATGGGGTTTCCAACAGCAAATAAAAATAAAATAAAACATTTTACATCTTATTCATAACATGTCCGTGCTCTTGTGACAGAGTCACATGAGGGGACATGCTTTTCAACATTTAAAAATTATTTATTTTTGTTCTTCAGAGCTCTTCATCTCCCTGAGGCAGCTCTGTGCCTCAGGGAGCTTTTCAAATGCTCACTCGCGCGCTTGCATGAAGTTCCCCGCTTGCCCTCCTCCGCCCCTGACCCCCACACAGGCAGCGCTGAGTGCTGCAACACACGTTTCACGTTTAATTGGCCCACCAGCGTGAAATCACGGTCGGGCCCTGATCGCGGCTTCCCAACCACCCCCACCAAACCCACTTGACAGGGGCAAAATTCTGCCCCATGAAAGCTGAGGACTGTCATAAAAACCTATCTGGTTCACTCATGTCCTTTAGGGAAGGAAATATACCGTCTTTACCTGGTCTGGCCTACCTGTGACCCCATGTGTCGAGTGTGGACTGACACAACCGAGGCACCAGAATTGACAACAGTAAACCCAGCCCTGTCAACCCCGCAAAATCTTCCTTACTAATATCTGGGGGCTTGTGCCAAAATTGGGAGAGCTGTCTCACAGACTAGTCAAACAACAGCCTGACATAGTCATCCTCACGGAATCATACCTTACAGATAATGTCCCAGACACTACTATCACCATCCCTGGGCATGTCCTGTCTCACTGGCAGGACAGACCCAGCAGAGGTGGTGGCGCAGCGATATACAGTCATGAGGGAGTTACACTTGGAGTCCTCAACATTGACTCCGGACCCCATGAAGTCTCATGCATCAGGTTGAACATGGGCAAGGAAACCTCCTGATTACCACCAACTGCAACTGTCCCCCATAAGCTGATGAATCAGTGCTCCTCCATGTTGAACACCACCTGGAGGAAGCACTGAGGGTGGCAAGGGTGCAGAGTGTACTCTGGGTGGGGGACTTCAATGTCCATCACCAAGACTGACTCGGTAGCACCACTACTGACCGAGCTGGCTGAGTCTCAAATGACATAGCTGCTAGGCTGGGTCTGTGGCAGGTGGTGAGTGAATAAAGAGGGAAAAACATAGTTGACCTCATCCTCACCAACCTGCTGCACATGCATCTGTCCGTGACAGCAGTGTTGTAGGAGTGACCACCGCACAGTCCATCTGGAAGCGAAATCCCTTCACATTGAGGATACCCTCCATTGTGTTGTGTGGCACCACCACCATGCTAAATGGGTATGTTCAGAACAGATCTAGCAACTCAAGACTGTGCATCCATGAGACACTGTGGGCCATCAGCAGCAGCAGAATTGTACAATCTGTAATCTCATGGCCTGGTATGTCCCCCACTCTACCATTACCATCAAGCCAGGGGATCAACCCTGGTTCAATGAAGTGAGCAGGAGGGCATGCCAGGAGCAGCACCATACATAAAAATGAGGTGTCAACATGGTGAAGCTACAATACAGGACTACTTGCATGCCAAACAACATAAGCAGCATACGATAGAGCTCAGCGATCCTACAACCAACAGATCAGATCAAAGCTCTGCAGTCCTGCCACACCCAGTTGTGAATGGTGGTGGACAATTAAACAACTCACTGGAGGAGGAGGCTCCACAAATATCCCCATGCACAATGATGGAGGAGTCCAGCACATCAGTACAAAAGATAAGGCTGAAGCTTTTGCAATCATCTTCAGCCAGAAGTGCCGAGTGGATGATCCATCTCAGCCTCCTCTGGAGGTCCCCAGCATTACAAAGCCAGTCTTCGGCCAATTCAATTCACTCCACGTGATATCAAGAAACGGCTGAAGGCACTAGACACTGCAAAGGCTATGGACCTTGACAATATTCCGGTAATAGTACTGAAGACTTGTGCTCCAGAACTATCTGCACCCCTAACCAAGCTGTTCCAATACAACTACAACACTGGCATCTACCCAGCTATGTGTAAAATTGCCCAGGTATGTCCTGTCCACAAAAAGCAGGACAGATCCAACCCAGCCAATTACTGCACCGTCAGTCTACTCTTGATCATCAACAAAGTGATAGAAGGTGTTGTCAGCAGTGCTATCAAGTAGCACTTACTCGGCAATAACCTGCTCACTGATGCTCAGTTTGGGTTCCACCAGGGCCACTCAGCTCCTGACCTCATTACAGCCTTGGTTTAAACATGGACAAAAGAGCTGAACTCCAAAGGTGAGGTGAGAGTGACTGCCTTTGACATCAAGGCAGCATTTGACTGAGTGTGGTATCAAGGAACCCTAGCAAAACTGGAGTCAATGGGTATCAGGGAGAAAACTCTCTGCTGGTTGGAATGATACCGAGCACAAAGGAAGATGGTTGTGGTTGTTGGAGGTCAATCATTTCAGTCTCAGGACATCACTGCAGGAGTTCCTCAGGGTAATGTCCTCGACCCAACTGTCAATGGCTTTCCCTCCATCATGAGGTCAGATGTTTGCTGATGCACAATATTCAGCATGTATTGGAAGGCTGATAAACAACCCATTTGGCTATGCTATGAAGGCAGCTTCGCTGGACATGGAGTCCTGCAGAGGGATTTGAACCTGAAGCTCTGGCCCAGAGGCAGATATGCTAACACTGCACCACCAGACCTCCCTACCTGTCTGGGAGAGTTAAACTAGAGAACATGGCCTGCTTGAAGGAGTTTAAATTGAAAATAAATGTGTGGAAGTAAATGTTCACTCAGTGAGTGATCAATTAGAGAGAGTGGAAACAGTGAGCGTTGATTTATCTGAATATAGTTCGTAGGTTTCTTTCACTAAGTAACACTTCGGGATAAAGTTGATGAATAATTTGAGAGTTGACATGTTAACTGTAGCAATGCTTGAGAGGAACTGGTGAATTTGGAATTGAAACCTCTCTACTATTGGTGTTTCCCTCGACTCATTTCTGGGTCTATTGAAAACTAATTGAGGATTGATTGTAATGCTTAGTAGCAACTCCATTCTCATTGTGTCACATGACTAGCAGGATGGTAGAAGATGAACTTAGTATTTCTTCGGATGAAAATTCTTCCTGGGTTACCAGTACTGCTGCGTGCTTTTGTTGCGAGCCTCCCGAAAAGGATGACTGCACCCTCTGGGTGTTGCTGCTGGTGAATTAGGAGGAACAATCATTTTGTGCATGATTCAAACAGGCACTCTGCCCCAATCGGCTGCTGTGGCTACCAACCAAATGGTGTTGCCTGAGATACACTGCTCTCCCAGCTCTTCAGAGGAACAGTGAGAATAATGGCATTGGGACCAATGAAAGCTCTTGGAAGCTCCATAAATCCTCAGGGAGTAACTGGGTGGGGAGAGAGAGAGAGAGAGAGAGAGAGAGAGATAGCGACACTCTGTGACGAGTTCTGTTGTACAATCCAGGAGTCAGGCAGTTTGCCTGAAGAAAGCGTTTTGCTGAGGATTGAGTCTCAATGAGGATTGAATCCCACTTCCCTGAGGCTGAGTTTCTGCCATGGGTTGTGTTTCATTTTTCCTTTATTCATTCACAGGATGTGGGCTTCGCTGGCTAGGCAACTATTTATTGCCCATCCCTAATTGCCCTTGAGAAGGGGGTGATGAGCTGCCTTCTTGAATTGCTGTAGTCCATGTGGTGTAGGTACACCCATAGTGCTGTTAGGGAGGGAGTTCCAGGATTTTGACCCAGCGACAGTGAAGGAATGGTGACATATTTCCAAGTCAGGATGGTGAGTGGCTTGGAGGGGAACTTCAAGGTGGTGGTGTTCCCATCTATCTGGTGCCCTTGTCCTTCTAGATTTGGTATGGAAGGTGCTGTCGAAGGATCTTTGCTGAGTTCCTGCAGTGCATCTTGAAGATGGTACACACTGCTGCTAGTGTGCATCGGTGGTGCAAGGAGTGAATGTTTGTGGATGTGGTGCCAATCAAGCAGGCTGCTTTGTCTGGATGGTATTAAGCTTCGTGAGTGTTGTGGGAGCTGCACTCATCCAGGCAAGTAGGGAGTATTCCATCACACTCCTGACTTGTGTCTTGTAGATGGTGGACAGGCTTTGGGGAGTCAGGAGGTGAGTTACTCGCTGCAGGATTCCTAGCCTCTGACCTGCTCTTGTAGTCACAGTATTTATATGGCTAGTCCAGTTCAGTTTCTGGTCAATGGTAACCCCAGGATGTTGATAGTGGGGGATTCAGTGGTGGTAATGCCATTGAATGTCAAGGGGAGATAATTAGATTTTCTCTTATTGGAGATGGTTATTGCCTAGCTTGTGTGGCGCAAATGTTACTTAACACTTATCAGGCCAAGCCTAGATGTTGTACAGGTCTTGCTGCATTTAGACATGGACTGTTTCAGAGGAGTCGCGAATGGTGCTGAACATTGTGCAATCATCAGCGAACATCCCCACTTCTGACCTTATGATGGAAGGAAGGTCATTGATGAAGCAGCTGAGGTTGGTTAGGCCTAGGACACTACCCTGAGGACCTTCTGCCTTGATGTCAAGGACAGTCACTCTCACCTCACCCCTGCAGTTCAGCCCGTTTGTCCATGTTAGGATTGAGGCTGCAATGAGGTCAGGAGCCAAATGGCCCTGGCAGAACTCAAACTGAATGTTGGTGAGCAGGTCAATGCTGAGTAAGTGCCACTTGATAGCACTGTCGACGACATCTTCCATTACTTTATTGATGATTGAGAGTAGAGTGATTAGGGGTAATTGGCCGGGTCGGATTTGTCCTGCTTTTTCTAGACAGGAAGTATCTGGGCAATTTTCTACATAACCGGGCAGATGCCAGTGTTGTAGCCATACTGGAACAGCTTGACTTGGGGTACAGCTAGTTCAGGAGCACAAGTCCTTAGTACTAATGCTGGAATGTTGTCAGGGCCCATAGCCTTTGCAGTATCCAGTGCCTTCAGCCATTTCTTGATATCACATGGAGTGATTCGAGTTTGCTGAAGACTGGCATCTGTGATGCTGGGGGCCTCTGGAGGAGGCCAAGTTGGATCATCCACTCGGCACTTCTGGCTGGTAATGCTTCAGCCTTATCTTTTACACTGATGTGCTGGGCTCTCCCATCATCGAGGATGGGGATATTTGTGCAGCCTCCTCCTCCAGTGAGTTGTTTAATTGTCCACCACCATTCATGACTGGGTGTGGCGGGACTGCAGAGCCTAGATTTGATCCGTTAGTTGTGGAATCGCTTAGCTCTGTCTATCACTTGCTGCTTATTCTGGTTGGCACGCAAATAGTCCTGTGTTATAGCTTCACCAGGCTGATACCTCATTTTTAGGTATGCCTGGTGCTGCTCCTGACATGCCCTCCTGCACTCTTCATTGAACCAGGGTTGATCCCCTGGCTTGATGGTAATGGTAGAGTGGGGGATATGCCAGGCCATGAGATTACAGATTGTGTTCGAGTACAATTCTGCTGCTGCTGATGGCCCACAGTGCCTCATGGATGCCCAGTTTTGAGTTTCCAGATCCGTTTGAAATCTATCCCATTTAGCATGGTGGTAGTGCCACACAACACGACCCTGTCTGTCCTGGGTCAGTGTGTTCCTCGTCCTGTCATCCCAATCAATGTATTTCTGATCCAGTTGTGACCTTATCAAACCTGGATTAGTGTGAACTTGGTTCTTCCTGTCCCAAGTCACTGTGCACTGTGCACCTCTCTGGCCTGGGTCAAGTGACCCTGGTATATTTTGCCTGCCCTGGGTCAGCGTATATGCCAGGTCAGTGCCTTTTTCAAAGAGAAACTGATTTTAGACTCCCTATACAAATGAATCATTGATTAAAGAGAGCAATTGGAGTCAAGCTTTGTGTAGCTTGGCTCCTGAGCCAAGTTTGATATCTTACTCTGTAAAGGAAGCTAACGGTAAATCTATTTTGTGGCCAAGCTGAAGTCTTGTTGCTGATCTTTGTGTTGAGCTTCTAGTCATCTCTATCTGGAGCTGAGAGATTTAATAATGGGCCTGAAATTGAGTGCAGTGTTTGCACTGTGTACCTACAAGAAGCTCCATTGGTACCGAATCCCTCACTCCTCATACAGCCTACCCTCCCCACAAACAATACGCAGCACACAAAAAAACCATCTGAGAATAGATAAGAAAATCATACTTATCTGCGTGAATGGTGTCAGCCTGTTTTCTCCTGCGAGAGGGTTCTGTTTTGAGAGGGCTGTGTATTCAGGCAGCTCAGAGACTGAACAGCAGGGGCTGCTTCTCAGTACCAATCACGAGATGGTGTCACTCGCTGACCCCGCAGTCTTGGCTGCACTTTCACTAACCTTCAGCTATCCGGTGACCTATGACCCCATCCCCTCCCCTCTCTGCACACTGGAGCCAATGACATGCCATCATCCTGTTTTTTGGGTAAACAGTGTAGGGGTCAAGGAGAGTCCTGGATTACACATGCTGTACCATCAAACTGAGAGGCTGGGAACATAAAGACTGAAGAAAGAGAGGGTTTGTTCTGTGAAATGCTTTTACAGAGTAGAATTATAAAAATGTGTTACAAATTAGGGATTAGTTCACAGTTCAGTGTTTTCAGGATAATCAAATCTTGGTGTAGACGTGTAACTGAAAGTAATGATTGAAGAGCTGGGTGCTGACTGTTTAACCCACTCCCTCCTTGGTCAGTCAGTTGCCCGAGGGCTGCCCTCTCTCATCATTGGCACTTTGTATCGAGCGTGGTGACTGAGCCTCACTAATACACTGCCAGGGTCGCGAGGAAGAGAGCTTCCAGCAAACCTCCCTGGTGAAGACATTGTGGGTCCCAGTCCCACAAACCAATCAGAGCTCCAGTTCGTGTTGCCAATCCTGATTGGACGGATTCCTGGAGTTTTCATCACGTGACCTCCCAATCCTACAGTCTTCCCATTGGTGAACCGACACATCCATCATTTGCGCCTTCCCTCGCCAGTCAGATTCTTTGTTAAACGATTGGATGATTCTTGATTCTCAGCCAAGAACCTTTTTATCTCATCTCAAATACCTGCATTACCATTAGCCTGTACACACTGGGGCCCTCGCTGTGCACATGAGGCCTTCTCTTGTCCTAGGATAACTAGCTGTAGACATTCAGCTCTATCCTGTACACACTAAGGCCTATCTGTGCATCGGCCCTGTTTGTACACTCTACCTTTGTCCCACACACTGAGCCCTGTCTTGCACACACTGAGTCTTGGCAGGCTCTCCATGCTCTTCAAATTCCTTGTTTTCTTGTGTATATTAGAGTGAGTTGTGAGTCGGTGAGTTCCCTGTGGAAGCCAGTCTTCAGTAATATCAATGAGGAGCCTCAGTTGATGGCGAATACACCACATGCACTGGGTTTTAAGCAGCTTCCAGTTTCTAGGTTAGTCCCATTGTATTGAGACACCTCTGATTCAGGGAAGCTGAGTTGTTTCCTGAAAGCAGCACTGTTCTTGGCACTCATGTGATATGGCTTTTACCCAGGAATTCCTGGCTCTAGCCAAGTGCCTGTTTGGACAGAGTACAAAATCACAATCTGCTCTCTGACACTGCCCACTGGGAGATTCTCAATAGCCTTTTAAATCAAGCCAAATTAAAAGACATTTAATAATTACTCCGGAAATAAAAAGTCTTGGGAGATGTAAACCAATTACTTGATTTATGTAACAGAACATTATCACTCCATATTTGACCTCAATATCCTCATGAGTAGACTCATTTCTTTCTACTCATTGTCTTCCTCTTTTCTCTCCTGAGTGATACTGGGGTACAATTCCCCCACTACTAGGGTACAGTTCCACCACTAACTGGGATACAGCTCCCCGCATAACTTGTTTCATGTCCAGTGCCAGCATGTCCTATTCTGTACTTCAAACTAATTTTTATATTTTAAATGTAAACAGAAAAGGCTGTAAAGATGGCCACCTGAGGGTCACTGACATTTTTTGTGGATTGAAACCACCCACGTTTCAAGAGGAACATTCCAGACTGATTTGAAGCAATGCCATTTCATGAAAACAATCTAAAAGGGTATTATCAAAATCCCAACCTTTTCCAACTTTGAGTTCACCTAAGAACCAACCTCCTAGAAATTCGTCTGGAAGAAAGATAACAGCCTGCTGAGAATCCTTCGCTTTACAAGACCTTTTATTCAACTTTATAGCATTGAACCCATCCAAGAAACTGCATGACCTTCACCTGTAACTAATCTTTATGCCCGTGAGAGTATCTGATGCTGTGTTTAATTCAGGTCAAGTGTGGGAGAATAAATAACCTCCTTTATTTTTAAACTCACAAAAGCTTGCTGCTGGAATTATTTAATTGGGACCCACACTCTGAGGGTAAGAAAACACACTTCTTTCATCAAAAAACATACTGATCACAGGCTGTAAGTGAACACAAACATTCTGTCCATGACACTGGGGTACAGATCCACCATTATTGGGGTACAGTTTCACCATTACTGAGATACAGTTTCACCATATGAACAGATAAACATATGAGCATTCATATGTCGAACATTCAAACTTGGAACAGTAGTATGCTATTCGGCCTCTCAAGTCTGCTCTATCATCCAATAATGATTGTCACCTCAACTCCACATTCCATCTACCCCCAATAACCTTTGACTCCCTACCTCTCCTTTAAAAAAATTCAATGACCCTGGCTCTCTGGGGAAGAGAGTTCCAAAGACTAACGACCCTTTGAGAGAAAAAGTTTCTGCTCATCTCTGACTTAAATGGAAGGTCCCTTATTTTTAAACTGTGTCCCTTGGTTCTAGTCTCTCCCACAGGGGAACACCCGCCCTGTCAATTCCCCTCAGGATCTTATATGTTTCAATAAGATCATCTGTCATTCTGGATTCAGGACTAGCCTGTCCAACCTTTTCTCATAAGGACCACCCCCCGCGCCCCCCCCCCCCCCCCCCCCCCCCACCCCACCCATCTCAGTATCGGTTGAATGAACCTTCTCTGAACTGCTTCTAACACATTTATATCTTTTCTTAAATAAGGAGACCAAAACTGTACACAGTACTCCAGATATGGTTTCACCAATGCCCTATATAATTGTAGCAAAACTTCCCTACTTTTATATTCTATTCCTCTTGCAATAAACGCCAACATTCTATTTGTCTTCCAAATCACTTGCTGTACCTGCACACTAACTTTTTGTGATTCGTGTACCAGAACACCCAGATCCCTCTGTACATCAGAGTTCTGCAATCTCTCTCCATTTAAATAGCATACTACTTTTCTATTCTTCCTGCTGAAGTGGATACAGGGCACAGTTCCACCGTTTCTGGGGTACGGTTCCACTGTTTATAGGTAACATCCACTCTCTCTCATTATCAGTGAGCACAGAGAGCATCTCAACTTCAGAGCTCACTTCAACCTTAAAATTATTGAGTCAATTCATGTAGCAAAACTCAGCAAATCCTGTTTATAATACAGGTATATATTTACAGTAGGAGGGTTATAATCTAACCTCCAGAGGGCAAAATAATAACCCAGAAGACTGTCACTTCAAAAATAACCTTTAAGTATATACTATTTCATTTAGAATTCCTTCCCACTCTAGGAGCCCATGTTGAACTAAACTGCTTCATAGCAATTTCAAACTGGTTTTTCTTTCAAACTGACTTTCTTTCAGGAAATCTCTTGCTTTATTCCTCATTTTAAGTGCCATTGGCCTTTCTACATCTCAAAGAAGAGTTACTGGAACTTCCTGGGGGTGCTTTTGACCAGATGGCAGCTAAATGGGTGCTGGGTTGGAAAACTGAGCTGTTTGAAAGTCTGATTTACCTGACAGTTTTGGGCTAATTGAATCAGTTTTGTGGTCTGAACTCGCCTGTAGGCACTGACCAGGCAGCTATGAGTTTAATTCAAGCGCTGATTAGACACAGTTAGAACAGTAAATGTGAGCTCCTCGTACCCACTTCCACTAAGAGTGTGGAATGCGCTGGCTGACACACAGAGTGACAGCTTCCAGAATGGCACAGGGATCAAGGGAGGGGGTGCACTGGTCCTCAGGCATGACTCTGGCGGTCCTAATGGAGGAGGTCCAGAGGAGGAGGGATGTCCTGTATCACAGAATGGTAGGAATTAACCTCGCCCAGTACGCCCAAGTCACATACCTCACCCACCTTGCCCACGTTGTCCACCTCATCCACCTTGCCTACATCACTCAGCTTACTCATCTCGCCTTCCTATCCCTCTCTCCGTTCATGAGCCCATCCCTCTGCTCCGGCTTCCATTCCTCATCGAAACCAAGGGGGGGGCGATCCCTAGCAAGGTGTTGATGACCAAACACTCCCACTCACCAGGTATCCAACAAGGTGGAGTAACACAACACTTACACTTACTAGGTGAATTCCTCAAAGAATTGTCAGAATAAATATTGCTGCAGTGTCAATGGAATTTGGACAGATTATCTCAGAAACTCTCCTGATGTGTTTGTGAGGTCCTCAGCACAGCTCCAGCAACAAGTGAACATGAAATAATGACTATCCCTTTAAGTAGTGTTTGAAATCCACATCAACACAGCATTTATACCCAATCAGCCGCTTACTGTTAGGAGTGGCTGTTAGCTGAAACGTCACCAAACTGTCATGCAGCCTCTTTAATGAACATTTTAAATTGTAATCAGCTCATTAACAATCCTCTGTGTAGCCCCAACTCCTCTACCACAATGGCACATTGCAATAAACATGGGCTAAACCAGTCTTTCAGCTCCAGGCTTCACCTTGGAACCCTCTTCATCTCTTTAGTGCTGAAAATTACCCCACCCAGATTTCAAATATTGACCATTCAAATTTAAAACTGGAATTTACCACTAACATATGGATGTGGATTAGGGATTGTGTGGATGGAGACATATTGTCTGCTTCCAGGGCAGATGTGACATAGGTAATGACCTCAGCCTGGAGTCATGAGAATCACCTACAATCTATACTGTACAGTTATAAAGCAAGTCCATTTGTAACAGGTGATCAGAGGGGATCTCGACACATATCTTGCTCCCAGTCCCCGGATTAGGTGGGACAGCATTACAGGAGGAACCCTAGCCCACACTGGGCTCTCCTTTATCCTGTGAATTTTGGTGAGGTCAGTGATGGGAAAGGGACATTCCAGGAGATATGCTCCTATGGCTTTTACCCCTAACTTTTGTATAATAACCAGATTAAAGTCAGGATCATCAGCGCACATAGGAGGCCATTCAGCCCATCAAGTCCATGCCAACTCTCAGTAGAACAATCCAGTCAGCCCCACACCACCGCTCGAACCCTGTAACCCTGCTAGCTTATTTTCATCAAGTGCCTGCGTCTGCGTTTCCACTGCCCCCGTGGACAGCAAGTTCCAAGTTATTCCCACTCACTGTCTCCGTTTCCACTGCTCCCATGGGCAGCGAGTTCCAGGTTATTCCCACTCGCAGTGTAAAAAAGTTCTTCCTCACGTTCCCCCTGCGTCTCCCGCCAAAATCCTTAAATTTGTGTCCCCCTAGTCCTTGTACCATCAGCTAATGGGAAAAGCTGACCTTGTCTACCTTATCTAAACCTGTCATAGTCTTGTACACTTCTACGGGCTGATGTTGGTAATGTCACTGGACTAGTAATCCAGCGGCTCAGGCTATGCTCTGAGGCCACAGGTTCAAATCCCACCATGGCAGTGGCGGATTTTAAATCAATTAATAAATCTTTTATTGAAAACTAGTCTCAGTAATGGTGACCATGAAACTACCATTGATTGCCGTAAAAACCCATCTGGTTCATTAACGCCCCTTTAGGAAAGGAAATCTGCTATCATTGCCTGGTCTTAACTGCCCTCTGAAATGGCTCAACAAGTCATTCATTTCAAAGGTTCAAATGAGGGGTGGACTACAAACACTGGCCTTACCAGCGACAACCACATCCTGTGAAAAAACTAAAGAAAAAAGTGGTCACTTTACAATCCTCTGGCACCTCCCTCATATCTAGCAAAGATTGGACAATTAAGCCAAGTCCTTCTCTACTCCCACTTCCATTAGTAACCTGGTATGCAAGCTACCCAGACCAGGTGACTTATCTATTCTAAGCATAGACAGCCTTTCCAGCACCTCCTCACTCTCCATTTTCAACCCATCCATTATCTCCACCATCCCCACTTCTAGTGATAATTTGTCAGCATCCTCTTCCTTAGTAAACATCAATGCAAAGTCCTCATCAAGTATTCTAGCCTTGCCCTGCGCCTCTAAGCATATAACCACCCTCTTTGTTCCCAAGGACCAACCCCACGCACTTACTATTTACATACCGGTAGAAGAGCTTTGAGTTCCCTTTTATGTTAATTGCCATTCTATTCTCATACTCTCTCTTTGCCAGTGTTATTTTCCTCTTCGCTTCCCCCCAACTATTATACTTCACCTGGCTCTCACTTGAGGAATTCACCTGACGTGCATCATACACCCTCTTTTTGTTTCATCATATTCGCAATCTTCCTCATCAAAGGTGCCCTGGTTTTGCAACATGCACCCCCAGTGCTCCCCCCACCAACATTTCGCTCTTGTTGGAAAATACATTGCTTGTACCTGAAGCATCTCTTCCTTTAAAAAAAATCACCCACTGTTCTGTTACAATTTTTCCCATCAGTCTTTGGTTCTATTTTACTCTGGCTAGACTCCCTTCTCATCCCACTGAAGTTAGCTCTCCTCCAATTTAGATATTCTACTTTAGATTGTTCCTTGCTCTTTGGCATTACTAATCTAAACCTTATCACTCTTACCCAAGTGTTCCCTCACTTAGTCCACTTGGCCCATCTCATTCCCCAGTACCAAATCCAGCAATTCCTTTTTCCTAGTTGGAAGGGGAGGGTGGGTGGTATGGGACAGGGAGGTGGAGGGGAAGGGGTGGTGGCATGGGGCAGGGAAGGGGAGGGGTAGTGGAGGAGTGTAGCATGGGATGGGGAGGGGAGGTTTTATGGGAGGGGGAGGTGGTATGGGAGGTGGCATGGGAGGGGGAGGGGTGCAGTATAGGGCAGGGAGGGGAGGTGGTATGGGATGGGAATTGGGAGAGGAGGTGGTATGGAAGGGGGAAGGGGAGGTCGTGTGGGAGAGGGAGGGGAGGTGGTATGGGAGGGGTAGGGTGTGTGTGAGGGGGGGCATATGTGAGGGGGAGGGGTATGGGAGCAGGGGGGTGAGGTGATATGGGAGGGGAAGGGGAGGCGGTGTGGGATGGGGAGGTTATGGGACAGGGAGGGGGAGGGGTGTGGTATTGGACGGGGAGGGGTGTGGTATGGGAGGAGGAGGTGGTGGTGTGGGAAGGGGAGGGTGTATGCGAGGGGAGGGGAGATGATATGGGAGGGAGGGGAGGTGGTGTGGGAGGGGGAGGTGGTGTGGGATGGGTAGGGAGAGGTTATGGGACAGGGAGGGGGAGGGGTATGGTATGGAAGGAGGAGGGGTTGGTGTGGGAGGGGGAGAGGAGGGGTTGGTTTTGGAGGAGAGGGTGTATGGGAGGGGGAGGGGGAGGGGGGTTTGAATGGGGGATGGGTATGGCACAAAACAAAGGGGTGCAATGGGGGATAGGATGAAGATTAAAAGAAGTACTATTACACTAAAGGTACTAATTTCACTGTAAATGTTTTGTGGGTTCCTGCTAGTATTTTTAGAATCAATAAACAAAAATGTTCATAGAAAATTTTAAAAAGGTACAAGTGTTTGGAATGCCTCTCTAATGTTCCCCTGGGTTTGCTCACGGTAGTATCCAGGAGATTAATCTTCCTTTCCTGGACACTCGAGGACAGTTGGTGACTTTCATTAAATAATTAAATAACAATATAGGCTTGAGGGCAAAGCTCCTGCTACTAATGTTCTTCTGCACATATAAAAAAATTCCTTACCTCTCACTGCGTTCTGGAACTTACATCTTCCAGTTACTGACACACCAACTAGAGGCCATCCTGTGGAATCAGATCTGAAAGGGGTTTCAGTTTCAAGTGTTTCAAGTATTTAAACAGCCAATAGATGTGTGTGAGCCTGCTGTTCCTGTCACTCCTCCTCTATCTCTGTTACTGGCCGGGGCTGAACCAAACCTGATTTGATTAACAGTCAAAAATGTTCATCCTTGCTGCTATTTAAAGCCAAGGAACCCAGCCCAGATTGCTCCAGTTTCTATTGGTCTAGTTACTGCTTCTATAAATGTAAGAGATAATTGTACCTCTCGGTGATAGTTAGCATGGATTTTCCCACACAACCCTCTCCTGCCATAAGGGAGCTGACCTGGTGGCACTCACTCTCAATGCTCTAAGCATGTGTTCATATTGATCTTTCTTTCAAAATAAATCCTTCTCCACTTGTTTAATTGGCAGTAGGAGTTCCCAGATTCCCAGGACAGACAAGACCCAGCAGGCCTGGCCTCATTGCTCTCAATCGCTTGCTGGGTTCTCACCTCCCCACTGGGCTCCATCACGAGGGAACATTTCCTTTTCATGTCATTCACAGACTTTTCCAAAGCACTACTCCCACTCAACTGCTAATTAGGAAGCTGCTTTTCATGTTTATGTTTCTTGCTGCATCCAGTTCTTCGGCCTGAAGGCTGCTCTTACTGCTTAAATCATTCTCTGTTTCCATTTTATTTAATTGTCAAAGATTGTGCTGTGGCTTTAACCTAGTAACCAGGCTTGAAATGGTCCCTGTGTGAGCAGTCCCAACCCCAAAAAACTTCCACTCCAACCTTTCTTTAAAAGCTCATTTCCCGGGCTCCTGTCATTCTGACGCATCCTGGGGGAATAGGACAATATAGCTCTCATCAGAACACAGTTTCACCCAGGGTCCTTTTAATCAGATCACACTAAAGCCCAGGGGCCCTCCAATCAGGTCCCAGAGCAGCCCAGGGTCCCTCCAATCAGATCCCAGTACAGCCCAGGGTCCCTCCAATCAGATCCCACTACAACCCAGGGTCCCGCCAAGCAGATCCCAGTACAGCCCAGGATCCCTCCAATCAGATCCCAGTACAGCCCAGGGTCCCTCCAATAAGATCCCACTACAACCCAGGGTCTCTCCAAGCAGATCCCAGATCAGACCAGGACCCTCCAATCAGATCACAGTACAGCTGAGGGTCCCTCCAATCAGATCCCACTGCAGTCCAGAGACCCTGCAATCAGATCCTACAACAGCCCAAGGTTCCACCAATCAGATCCCACTACAGCCCAGGGTCCCTCCAATCAGATCCTACAACAGCCCAGAGTGCCACAAATCAGATCCCATTACAGCCCAGAGTCCCTGCAATCAGATCCTACGGCAGCCCAGGGTCCCTCCAATAAGATCCCACTACAACCCAAGGTCTCTCCAAGCAGATCCCAGATCTGACCAGGACCCTCCAATCAGATCACAGTACAGCTGAGGGTCCCTCCAATCAGATCCCACTGCAGTCCAGAGACCCTGCAATCAGATCCTACAACAGCCCAGGATTCCTCCAGTCAGGTCCCAGTACAATGTGGGATTCCTCCAATCAGATCCCAGTGCAGCCCAGGGTCTCTCCAATCAGATCCCAGTATAGCCCCCTATAGCAGGACATGGCTACACAGGTGATAGGTCCGATGGGCAACAGCCTCAGCAACAGCATGAATGGGAGATAAATCATTCCATGCAATTTAGAGGATTCTATTGCCTCCATTGTGGCCTGTGAAGCAGTGGGTAGCATCCCTACCTCAGCGTTCCAGGTTTGAGTCCCACTGCAGGACTTAATGGCCAGTGAAGGTGCGTTCATAACATGGCCAAACAGGTTGATTATCAACCTGCAAATCCTCCCAACACACGCCAATGGCAGGCGGTAAGAAGGGAAGAGATTCCTGTTCATCCATGTGATGGAAAGAATGTTGGAGCCTCGACCATCACCATCCATAACTCCAGACTATCCAATCAGATCCCAGAACAGCCCAGGGGCCCTCCAATCAGGTCCCAGTACAGCCCAGGGTCCTTCCAATCAGATCCCACTACAACCCAGGGTCCCGCCAAGCAGATCCCAGTATAGCCCAGGATCCCTCCAATCAGATCCCAGTACAGCCCAGGATCCCTCCAATCAGATCCCAGTACAGCATGGAAAAGTGGATGTTTCCTCAGCAGCTTGCTCTCCTTGAGTGAACTATAACACATCATGACCACCACTGCCCCCATTCCACTGTGTACAAAGCCTCAAAACCCTTGTACTGTGTAGGAACCGAGGCCTGACTGACACCAGCTCTGGGAAGATCTTTCCTTTTGAGGGGAAGACTAAAACTAGGGGACACAGTTTAAAAATAAAAGGTCTCCCCTTTAAGATGGCGATGAGCAGAATTGATTTTCCTCTGGGAGAGTCGTTAGTCTGTAGAACTCTCTTCCCCAGGAAGCAGTGGAGGCAGGTCATTGACTTTATTTAAGGCTGAGTTAGACAGATTTTTGATAGACAAGGGAGTCAAGGGTTATGGGATAGATGGGAAAGTAGAGTTGAGACCACAATCAGATCAGCTATGATCTTATCAACAGGGAGAGCAGGCTCGAAGGGCCAACTGGCCTACTCCTGCTCCTAGGTCCCATGTTCCAAAGTACCAGCTCCAGCCTACTGCCAGCCTCCAGAGTCCTGCCTTCAGCCCCCAGAGTTCGGTCCTGGGCTCCTTTGTTAGCATCTAGTGTTAGGCCCAGTGTCTACCAACAGAGACTAGAGTCTGTGCTCAGTGCCCCCTGTCAGCTCCTCAAGTAGTGTCCAGGGTTTTATCAATTTTATTTTCCACTGGAGACTCTTCTCTTTTTAGGTCTTTAGGCCAAACACCAATAATTTGCTACCAAAAGGCCTAGGATTTTTTGTTAGGGGTTGGAAAGCAGTTGAAGGGATATGGATGTAAAGATTAGAGGTTAACCCAGCTCAAACAGTATAACAAACTGAGATCATAAACAAAGGGGATTATAACCACACTCTATGTCAGGATTATTATCTTCAGTCCCTACCACAAACACTTTTCTCTTGATTCTTTCTTGGGATGTGGGCATCATTGGCAAGACCTGCATCTGTCTCCCATCCCTAAACTGAGTAGCTTGCTGGGCCATTTCAGAGGGTAGTTAAGAGTCAACCACATTGCTGTCGGTCTGGAGTCACATGTAGGCCAAACTGGTCAAGGATGGCAGATTTCCTTCCCTAAAGGTTATTAGTGAACCAGATAGGTTTTTATGACAATCAATGATAGTTGTCATGGTCACTATTACTGAGACTAGCTTTATATTCCAGATTTATTAATTGAATTTAATTTCTACCAGTTACCATAGTGGGGTTTGAACCCATGTCTCTGGAGCTTTAGCCTAGGCCTCAGGATTACTAGTCCAGTGACATTACCACCAGACCCCCATCATCATCACCCCAGCAAGACCCCCATACCCTCCCACCTCGAGCTATCAACTTCTTCCCTCTACTTGGCAAACACTTGAGTTTGAAGCAGATTGTTTGTAACCTTAGTGTCATAGTTGACCCTGCAATGAGCTTTCCACCATATATCTACGCCATCACTAAGACCGTTTATTTCCACCTCCGTAATATCACCTGACTCCAGCCGCTTCAATTCATCTGCTGCTGAAACCCTCATTCAAGCTGGAATTACCTCTAAAATCTAAACTAATTAACTAATCTTTCTGTAAACTTAAGGTCATCCAAAACTTTACTACCTGTGTCTTAAATGACACTGAGTCCCATTCACTCATCACCCCTGTGTTTGCTGACCTACATTGGTTCCCATTTTGGCAACGTGTTGATTTTAAAACTCTCATCCTTGTTGTCAAATCTCTCCATGGCCTCGCCCCCTCCCTATCTCTGTAATCTCCTCCAGCCCCATATCCCTCTAAGAGCTCCGTGCTTCTCTCATTCTGGCCTCTCGAACATCCACAATTATAATTGCTCCAATACTGGTGACTATTGCCTAAGGCCCAAGCTCAGGAATTCCCTCCCTGCATCTCTCTGCCTCGCTACCTCGTTTCCTCCAGTAAGACACTCCTTAAAACCTATCTCTTTGACCCAAACTTTGGCACCAGCCCTAATACCTCTATGTGAACCGGTGTCAAATTTGGCTTTATACCACTCCTGTGAAACACCTTGAATGTTTAACAATGTTAAAGGCGCTATATAAATATGAAGGGCTGAAATTTGGTAAATTTGGTTTTCTCCTGTTTTCTGCATGGGGCGGAGGTGTGACTTGTGATCTGCTAGTGCTGGGTCCCATTGAGGCAGACAGCAAGCAAACTTTTTGCTGCCTCCTCATTTCTGTGATTATAGCATTCAGCCAAGTGTGACCCTGCTGGCTAGCTGAATGTTCAGTAGGAGGCCTAGCAGTGTGCATAGGGACCAGTGCTGGGACCTCAACTGTTCACAATTTATATAAATGGCTTGGATGTAGGGATGAATGGGATGGTTGCCAAATTTGCGGATGACACAAAGATAGGTAGGAAAGTAAAAGCAAAATACTGCGGATGCTGGAAATCTGAAACAAAAACAAAAATACCTGGAAAAATTCAGCAGGTCTAACAGCATCTGTGGAGAGGAATACAGTTGACATTTTGAGTCCGTAAGACTCTTCATCAGAACTAAGGAAATAGAGAAATGAGGTGAAATATAAGCTGGTTGAGGGGGGTGGGACAGGTAGAGCTGGATAAGGGACCAGTGATAGGTGGAGGCAAAGAAGAGATTGCCAAAGATGTCATAGACAAAAGGACAAAGGGGTGTTGACGGTGGTGATATTATCTAAGGAATGTGCTAATGGGGACATTAAAGGTAGCAAGCAGGACAAACTAGTGGCAGATGGCCCTAGCGGGGGTGGGGTGGGGGGAAGGGATCGAAATGGGCTAAAAGGTGGAGATAAAACAATAGATCGAAATCAATTTAAAAATAGGTGGGAAAAGAAAAAAAAATATATTTTTTAAAATTATAAATTATTAGAAAAAGGGGGATCGGAAAGGGGGTGGGGATGGAGAAGAGAGTTCATGATCTGAAGTTGTTGAACTCAATATTAAGTCCGGAAGGCTGTAAAGTGCCTAGTCGGAACATGAGGTGCTATTCCTCCAGTTTGCGTTGAGCTTCACTGGAACATTGCAGCGGGCCAAGGACGGACATGTGGGGCATGACAGCAGGGTGGTGTGTTGAAATGGCAAGCGACAGGGAGGTCTGGGTCATGCTTGCAGACAGGCCAAAGTTGTTCTGCAAAGCGGTCACCCAGTCTGCGTTTGGTCTCTCCAATGTAGAGGAGACCGGACTGGGAGCAGCAAATGTGGGAGACTAAATTGAGGGAAGTGCAAGTGAAGCGCTGCTTCACTTGAAAGGAGTGTTTGGGCCCTTGGACGGTGAGGAAGGGGGAAGTAAAGGGGCAGGTGTTGCATCTTCTGCGGTTGCATGGGAAGGTGCTGTGGGAGGGGGTTGAGGTGTAGGGGGTGATGGAGGAGTGGACCAGGGTGACCCGGAGGGAACAATCCCTGCGGAAAACCGCCAGAGGGGTGAAGGGAAGGTGCGTTTGGTGGTGGCATCATGCTGGAGTTGGCGGAAATGGTGGAGGATGATTCTTTGAACGCGGAGGCAGGTGGGGTGATAATTGAGGACAAGGGGGACCCTATCATGTTTCTGGGAGGGAGGAGAAGGGGTGAGGGCGGATGCGCGGGAGATGGGCCAGACACGGTTGAGGGCCCTGTCAACCACCATGGATGGAAAACCTCAGTTAAGGAAGAAGGAAGACATGTCAGAGGAACTGCTTATGAAAGTGGCATCATCAGAACAGATGTGATGGAGGCGAAAGAACTGAGAGAATGGGATGGATTCCTTACAGGAAGCAGGGTGTGAGGAGCTGTAGTCGAGGTAGCTGTGGGAGTCGGTAGGCTTGTAATGAATATTGGTGGACAGTCTATTGCCAGAAATTGAGACAGAGACGTCAAGGAAGGGAAGGGAAGTGTCAGTGATGGACCATGTGAAAATGGTGGAGGGGTGGAAATTGAAAGCAAAATTAATAAATTTTTCCAGATCCAGAGAAGAGCATAAAGCAGCACTGCTTATCACAAGGTGATAATCAACACCCGTCAACACCCCTTTGTCCTTTTGTCTATGACATCTTTGGCAATCTCTTCTTTGCCTCCACCTATCACTGGTCCCCTATCCAGCTCTACCTGTCCCACCCCCTCTACCAGCTTATATTTCACCTCATTTCTCTATTTCCTTCGTTCTGATGAAGAGTCATACGGACGCAAAACATTAACTGTATTCCTCTCTGCAGATGCTGTCAGACCTGCTGAGTTTTTCCAGGTAGGAAAGTATGTTGTGAAGAGGACATAAGGAGGCTACAGGTATAGATAGGTTGAATGAGTGGGCAAAGATCTGGAAAATGGAGTATAATGTGGAAAAATGTGAAATTGTCCATTTTGGCAGGAAGAATGAAATAGAAGCTTATTATCTAAATGGTGAGAGGTTGCAGAGCTCTGAGATGCAGAGGGATCTGGGTGTCCTAGTGCATGAATCACAAAAGGCGAGTAATCAGGTACAGCAAGTAATTAGGAAAGCTAATAGAATGTTATCATTTATTGCGAGGGGAATTGAATACGCAATTAGGGAGGTTATGCTTCAGTTGCACAGAGCACTAGTGAGACCACATCTGGAGTACAGTGTACAGTATTGATCACCTTATTTAAGGAAGGATGTAAATGTGTTGGAAGCAGTTCAGAGAAGGTTTATCAGACTAATATCTGAAATGGGAGGGTTGTCTTATGAGGAGAGGCTGGACAGGCTTGCCTTGTATCAGCTGGAGCTTAGAAGAGTCAGAGGTGACTTGACTGAAACATATAAGACCCTGAGGGGTCTTGACAGGGTGGATGTGGAAAACATGTTTCCTCTTGTGGAAGAATCTACAAAAAGGAGCCACTGTTTAAAAATAAGGGGTCGCCCATTTAAAGATGAGGTAAATTTTTTCCACTCAGAGGGTCGTGAGTCTTTGGAACTCTCTTCCTGAAAAGGTGGTGGAAGCAGAGTCTTTGAATATTTTTAAGGCAGAGGTGGATAGATTCTTGGTAAGCAAGGGTAAGCTAGGTTAACAGGGGTAGGTGGGATGCAGATTTCAGGTTACTATCAAATCAGCCATGATCTTATTAAATGGTGGAGCAGGCTCGAGGGGCTGAATGGCCTACTCTTGCTCCTTGTTCGTATGTTTGTATGGCTAACAGCTGCTCCAGCTGATCTGCACCTATAAAAGGGAGATTCCATAGAAAGGACTCTGCTGCTGCTGACTGCCTGGGGGGCAAGTGGCTACAAGTAAAAATGAAATAGAGCACTATGGGAGAGAGAGGGCAGCATGGTCCATGGATGCAGCGTTGGAGGCCTTGGTGATGGAGGCTGACAGGAGGTGAAAGTTTCCACAGGGAGCCAGGAGGCCCTCAGGAGCATCCTGAGAAGGGAATAGGAGCAGGAGGCCTGAGGTATCAACTGCTGCAGCCTGGCCCTGGGACCTGGCAGCAATGCCAAAAGAAGTTTAATGATCTCACTCAGTGAATGCAGCTTCACGTGACATCTCATACCCACGACAGCACCAACCTCTCATGCTGCTCCGTGCACCACACCACCAGCACGCACCCATCAGCAACCCTTGGTACTCAGGACTCACAGCTAACATTTAGATACTCCATCTCACCTGTGAAGGAATAAAAGTCAATTAATATGGAATTAATACAGGAATATTAGGTTAAAAGTCACTTTGGGTAAACTCACAGCAAAACGAATGTTAACAGGGCTCAAAACAAGATTGCAAAAGCAGCAAGGTTAACTCCCTTCCAACCATGTGAAGTTGCTGGTAAGAATTACACACATCTAAAAAAGAATGGGCGGAATTTTCTGAGCCCGCTGGTGTCAGGCTTGTTCAGCAGCGTGAGCGGAGAATGTGGTGAGGAGGCCAAAAATCACTTTCACAACGTTGTGAAACTAGTTCGCAATCGGCTGCTCTGCCCATCAATGACGGGTTGCATCTCCCGCTGTCGGACATCGGGAATCTCATTGTAATACATCTGCATATCATTATAAGCCCCACTCGCCGGATTCATCCCCTCCCACTGGATGATCTGAGTATGTTGGCGTATTCACACCCAGGCGTGTTTTACAGCAGCGTTTAAAAGATATGCACCTGGTGAGCTGCACTTCGAGGGGAACTCGGAGGTGAGTGCACAGTAACATTGGGCAGCACTTGTGAGGGTCGCCTGTTGGACCTCAAGGTTGAGGCGCTGCCCATTCAGACGAGGGCACAGGAAAGTTGCTTTTTCCCGGTGGCTGACTGCGTGGTGCCGGGGCAACGGCTAATCCCACGGTTGGAGCGAGTTGGTGGGGGGGAGGGCACAAGCATGTGCGGGGTTAGGGGGAGGGACGTGGCCATGCATTAGGGAAACCTTGTATAAAGTGACCATTCCTCCGCAGCTGAGACAGTTCAGGTGCAGCCACGTTAACATGCTTGGAGTGGGGCCTCTAGCTTATCTGTCCACTCAAGCAATACAGAGGCCACCAAGTGCTCCAGAGCTTTTCACACCTCGGGCACAGACTGCAAACTAATGAGCATTTTAGTGGACAGCAGGACAATTGGATGACTGGGCACATTGTACAATCTCCCTGCTAAAGTTGGTCATGGAGCAGTCACTGGTGGAGGGGCTCACAGCCCCTTGCAATGTCATCATCCCGGTTTGGACCAGTCTTCCCCATGGTCCAAGCTAACATTGCAGCCTTGCAGTGCGGGTTAGGAGAATGTCTGTGCCTGAGCTGAGAGCACAGCATGCAGTCCAATGGGCAAAGCTGCTGCCAATCGGTCAGGTGGAGTGGGGCGGTTTTGGATGGGGTCTCGGGCAGCCATGCAGCGCACCAAACTCTGGCCATCCAAGTGATGGTCAGCACCCTCTGGGATGTGTTAAGAGACCTTCAGACTCAACCAAGACAGGTTCTTAGTCCACCCATGCTAAACCACGTGTCTCTCTCTTTCATCCTGCAGAAGGATTACATCAGGAGCATGGAGCCTGGTGACCTAGCTGTATGCCTTGTGGCGTACAGAGAGAGGAGATGATAGAGAAAAGAGTGACAGAGGTGCTTGGCTGGGAAGAGGGAGGAGAAGCACCCTCAAGAAGTGGGGGCAGCTGGGGCTCCCACACATGCCACTGAAGAGCCACAGTGAGTCGTTGCTGGTCGGTGCCTAGCTAGGCCCAAGGTCTATAGACACCGCCTTTCATTCCTGCAGATGACCGAGAACCAGTGTCATTGAAGACTGCGCATATCCAGGGAACTGGTCGGTCACATCTGCCACTTGCTGCAGGATTTGGCGCCACAGAGACATGGAGGGCATCCACTGCCAGTGGCCATAACAGTGACTGCGGTGCTCAATTTTTACACCAGTGGCTTCTTTCAGGTCTCCACAGGTGACCTCTGTAGGATCTCACAAACCTCCACCCACAAATGCAACCAACAGGTCATGGAAGCCATCTTCACGAACGCACACAAATTTGTGCATTTCACCCGGGACCAGGAAAGCCAGGATGCAAGAGCACTGGGATTTGCCCAGTTCTCAGGTTTCCTACAGGTTCAGGGAGCCATCGACTGCACTCGCTCAGATCTCCATTGCAACACATGGTCAACTATGTCAACCACAAGGGATTTCAATTGCTGAATGTGCAGCTGGAGTGCAACAACCACAAATACATCCTGCAGGTGTGTGCACAGTTTCCAGGGAGTGTCCGTGACTCCTACATTCTCAGCCAGTCACAGATCCCTGATGTCTTCCAGGGTCCACAGAGGCTGCAAGGTTGGCTCCTCGGGGACAAGGGCTCCCCACAGAGGTCGTGGCTGATGACACCCGTGCGGCGGCCTCAGACTGCAGCAGAGCAATGCTATAATGAGGCTCATGCTGCAGCTCGCAACTTGGTGGAGCAGACCATTGGGATGCTGAAGATGAGGTTCTGGTGCCTGGACCAGTCTGGTGGAGCCCTGCAATACAGTCCGCAGAGGGTGTCACACATCGTCATCGTCTGCTGCACCCTTTACAACCTGGCGCTGCAACGGGGAGAGGAGCTGGCTGAGGAGGAGATGGAGGAGCTGGAGGTTTCCTTTAATAAGGAGGATGCCGACGGGATGAGGGTGAGGAGGTTGTTGAAAGCGAGGCTGATGGTGATGAGGCCCTCACATTGGCCAGACGAGGCAGGCGCGGTCATGAGGCCTCATAGAGGACATCATGGCGGGCCTCCAGACGTCCAAAAGGCACTCGAGGTTCGTGTCACTAAAATGGGGGCCTGCAGTCCTTTTGCCTTTTGGGGCCATGAGTCCTGTGCAGCAGTCCTGGGCTGGAAGCACTGAGAGGTGTGCACACAGCTGTCCTGTAAATATGGCACTGGGTGTCAATTTGAATTTTGGATTCTCTTATAGAAATAAGAACTAGTTATCTTTTCTTTTTGGGATTTTTTTAGCTTTGTGAATTATACTCTTTGTATAACCACCAGATTGCATGTTTTATTATTATAATTCATTTGTGTGTATACTTAAAATTAAATGCCTCACCTAGTCTTCTGTATTAAGCACTCAGTGAACTCAACTCCTTTTCCCTTGTTGGTGGGGGAATATTTACTGAGGAGTTTTACTCAGACCCTCATGATATCTGGGAAAATTACAATCTATCTAAAATAGTCATGAAATTTAGATTATCGGGAAGAGGTTAAAACTCTTGACTGGTTTTCTTCCTGTGGGGGGTACAAGTTGGGTTCAGTGGGCTTGATTATGCTTCCTTGAGTCTAGCTCCCTCTGGCTGAAGTTGAGGGAAATTAATTGAGAGGTATGCCTGATCTCAATAGTTCCAGGTACAGAGCTCAGATTGCAAAACACCACACTCCCCACACACTTTCCAATGAAGCCAGCCTCACACGCAACTCTCACTGCCTTCACATACCTCCAGCTATTCAGCTTTGGCAGGTACATCACCCAAACACAGTGCAATTCAATCACTGACATTCTTCCCTCTCTTTCAGATGAGGCTGCACACAATGGCAGGAAGCACAGTAGAGCTGGTGTTGGACAGACAACCCTGAGTCCTCTGCAGGTGATGGCTCTCCACATTGTATTGCCAGCTGCCAGAGAGCCTATAGGTATTGCGAGAACATTGAGGATAATGGTATGTTCCTGTTATATGTCCCTTCTCAAATCCCACTTCAGCCTAATCCTGCTATCTGGCAGGAGCAGCAAGCTGCAGATGTTGTGACCATGGACATACTGCATTACATACTGTGCCCCCACACCACACCCTGCTTCCTTCACACCAACCCTCCCCTTCTGAGTTCCTGCCTACAGACAGCCAGGAACTGCCAACTGCCCAGTCACAGTAGCCTCAGGAGGAGATACAGCAACAACACAGCGCTGATGAAGAAGCACCATCACTTATTCTGACCCTCACAGGCACCAGCTCAGATACTGGCACTGTGCCAACTTTAGAGGCTGGTATAGAGTTGGAATCTGCACATGGTGAGTCATTGAATATGAGTGTACTGCAGCCAAGCCAGGGGTAAAGGATGGTTCATGTTCCAGCTCACTGCAGGGTGAAGTCACAAACAAGTACCTGCTGAGGGAACTCAGATTTCGAGGGGACAGCACACAAGAGAATATTGATGAGGATTCACACTGAGATGCTTGGTGCATAGGCAGGCCTCTGTCCAGCAGGCCTGCCTATGCACCTAGCATCTCAGTGTGAATCCTCATCAATATTCTCTTGTGTGCTATCCCCTCGAAATCTGACTTCCCTCAGCAGGTACTTGTTTGATGAGACATCAATACAACATACATACTTATGACATATATACATACAATATACATACACACCTACAAACTAGGAGCAGAAGTAAGCCATTCAGTCACTTGAGCCTGCTCCACCATTTGATAAGATTACAGCTGATCTGGTTGTGGCTTCAACTCCACTTTCCTGTCTACACCTGATATCCTTTGACTCTGTTGTCAATCAAGAATCTATCTAACTCAGCCTTAACAATATGCAATGACTCTGCCTCCATTGCTCTCTGGGGAAGAGAGTTCCACTGACCCTCTGAGAGAAAAAAATTCTTTTTATTTCCATCTTAAATGGGAGACCATGATTTTTAAACCATGTCCCCTAGTTCTAGTCTCTCCCACAAGGGGAAACATCCTTTCAGCATCCACCCTGACAATTCCTCTCAGGATCTTATATGTTTCAATAAGGTCACCTCTCATTCTTCTAAACCCCAATGGATACAGGACCAACCTGCCCAACCTTTCCTCATAACTCCTTCATCCCAGGAATCAGTAGAGTTAACCTTCTCTGAATTGCTTCTAATGCTATTATATCCTTTCTTATGTAAGAAGACCAAAACTGTACACAGTTACTACAGACGTGGGCTGTCACCAACTGTAGCAAAGCTTCCCTACTTTTATATTCCATTCCCCTTTCATTTGCCTTCCTAATCACTTTCTGTACCTGCATATTATCCTTTTGTGACTCATGTACCAGGACACCCAGATCCCTCTGTATCTCAGCGTTCTGTTATCTTTCTCCATTTAAATAATATACTTTTCTATTCTTCCTGCCTAAGTGGACAAGTTCACATTTTCCCACATTATACTGCCACATTTTGCCAACTCACTTAACCTGTCTACATCCCTTTCCATACTCCTTTTGCCCCCTTCACAACTTACTTTCCAACCTATATTTGTATCATCAGCAAATTTAGCAACCATACATTCAGTCCCTTCATCCAAATCATTGATATAGATTGTGAATAATTGAGGACCCAGCACTGATCCTGTGGCACTCCACTAGTTACAGCTTGCCAACCCAAAAATGACTGATTTTCCCTACTCTCTGCTTCCTGTTAGCTATCCAATCCTCTAGCCACGATAATATGTTATCCTCTACACATTGAGCTCTTATTTTACAAAGTAACCTTTGATGTGGCATCTTATCAAATGCATTTTGGAAATCCAAGTACACCACATCTACAGATTCCCCTTTATCCATGTTTTTTTAATTCATTCATGGGATATGGGTGTCCCTGGCTAGGCCAGCATTTATTGCCCATCCCTAATTGCCTTTGTTCAGAGGGCATTTAAGAGTCAACCACATTGCAGTGGGTCCGGAGTCACATGTAGGCCAGACCAGGTAAGGACGGCAGATTTCCTTCCTTAGTGAATCAGATGGGTTTTTACGACAATTGACAATGGTTTCACGGTCATCATCAGACTTTTAATTTCAGATTTTTTATTGAATTCAAATTCCGTGGCAGGATTTGAACCTGGATTCCCAGAGCATTACTCTGGTGTTATGGTCCACAGCTGAGGTTATCCCTGGACAAGTCTGATCTCAGAGTGGAACCCAGCTTGATAGATCCCAACTTTTATTTTTGTTTGTTTAAATACGTGGGGAGTAGCTACTGAACAGAATCACAGGAGTCAGCTGATGAACTTTTAACAAAAGAATAAAACATTTATTCAACAAGAAAAGATGAACTATATTACAATACTCCTTCATCCACAACCATACCTTTACAGATATATACAGATTTGTAAGGATAACACAAGTTATAAGAGCTATCTTATACTCCAATGTTCACAGTAAATACACGGTCCATGTAAACCTATGGCGACCTGTGGTCAGACACACCACACTCTGAAACCAAGTGACAGATGCCAACTCAACCAGATGCTATGGGATCTCTCCTCAACTCTACCCCCAGACGTTTGTCACAACGTGAGCCAACTAGTCTCACTGAGTTCCGTCCTTCACATGAGGGATTCCAATCTCCACGCCCCAAGACCTCACCTTGGAATCTTATCCCAAACCGATGCTTTCTCTCAGGCGCCTTCCACAAGGGTTCACCTCCAGATTTCGAACTCTCCTTCTGATGTTCCTCTTCCCTGGGTCACCACATGCATTCAAGCTGTCTTCCATGCACTCTCTCTCACTGAATCAGCCTTAACAAGACACCACTGCTTCACATTCCCATAGCAAAGAATTACAGACCTTCAGTTGCCTCTTTGAACTTCCTTGCTTCTTGTAAACTGTTCTAACTTTAAATCTGAAGCTTGGAGCCTTTCTTTCTGCCCCTCACTCTTAACTTCACTTAACTGGACCTTTTCCCAGGTACCTGTCCTTCCTAGAATGTCTTCTTTGGACTTTCCCCTCTTCCACTCCCCTGGACTTTTGGGGTTTTTCTTCGCTTGGGAGCTTTTTGTTCTTTTGGGAAATCTGCAGTTCCCTCTCCCAGTGTCCAGTCTCTCTGGGTCCTAGCTTCAAAACTGAATTTAAAACTCCAAATAAAAGGTGTGGCTATGGGTACCCGCATGGGCCCCAGCTATGCCTGTCTCTTTATGGGGTATGTGGAACATTCTTTGTTCCAGTCCTACTCCGGCCCCCTCCCACAACTCTTTCTCCGGTACATTGATGATTACTTCGGTGCTGCTTCATGCTCTCGTCGGGACCTGGAAAAATTTATTAATTTTGCTTCCAATCTCCACCCCTCCATCATTTTCACATGGTCCATCTCTGACACTTCTCTTCCCTTCCTTGACCTCTCTGTCTCAATTTCTGATGATAGACTGTCCACCAATATCCATTACAAGCCTACCGACTCCCACAGCTACCTCGACTACAGCTCCTCACACCCCGCTTCCTGTAAGGACTCCATCCTATTCTCTCAGTTCCTTCGCCTCCGTCGCATCTGTTCTGATGACGCTACCTTCAAAAACAGTTCCTCTGACATGTCCTCCTTCTTCTTTAACCGAGGTTTTCCACCCACGGTAGTTGACAGGGCCCTCAACCGTGTCCGGCCCATCTCCCGCGCATCCGCCCTCACACCTTCTCCTCCCTCCCAGAAACATGATAGGGTCCCCCTTGTCCTCACTTATCACCCCACCTGCCTCCGCGTTCAAAGGATCATCCTCCGTCATTTCCGCCAACTCCAGCATGATGCCACCACCAAACACATCTACCCTTCACCCCCCCTGGTGGCATTCCGTAGGGATCGTTCCCTCTGGGACACCCTGGTCCACTCCTCCATCACCCCCTACACCTCAACCCCCACCTATGGCACCTCCCCATGCCCACGCAGAAGATGCAACACCTGCCCCTTCACTTCCTCTCTCCTCACCGTCCAAGGGCCCAAACACTCCTTTCAAGTGAAGCAGCATTTCACTTGCATTTCCCCTAACTTAGTCTACTGCGTTCATTGCTCCCAATGCGGTCTCCTCTACTTTGAAGAGACCAAACGCAAACTGGGCGACCGCTTTGCAGAACACCTGCGGTCTGTCCGCAAGAAAGACCCAAACCTCCCCGTCGCTTGCCATTTTAACACTCCACCCTGCTCTCTTGCCCACATGTCTGTCCTTGGCTTGCTGCATTGTTCCAGTGAAGCCCAACGCAAACTGGAGGAACAGCACATCATCTTCCGACTAGGCACTTTACAGCCTTCCGGGCTGAATATTGAATTCAACAACTTTAGATCTTAAACTCCCCCTGCCCCCATCGTTTCTTCCCCCTCCCTTTTTTTTCAATAATTTATATAGATTCTTCTTTTCCCACCTATTTCCATTATTTTTAAATCTACAACTAATACCTTGTTAGTCTTTCCACCCCACCCCCACTAGAGCTGTACCTTGAGTATCCTGCCATCCATTCTTAATTAGCACTTTTCTTAGATAATATCACCACCTTCAACACATCTTTGATCCTTTTGTCTGTGACATATTTTGATTATCTGCTCCTTTCACTGCTTGCTTGTCCCCACAATCACCCCACCCTCAACTTCTCTCTCCCCCCCGCCCCCCACCTTAAACCAGCTTATATTTCACCCCTCTCCTAACTATACTTCAGTTCTGTTCAAGGGTCATGTTGGACTCGAAACGTCAACTCTTTTCTTCTCCACCGATGCTGCCAGACCTGCTGAGTTTTTCCAGGTAATTCTGTTTTTGTTTTGAATTTAAAACTGCTGTTTCTTTAGTCCTGTGGGAGGAACCTGCCTAGCTGGCCCCCTGTTGCTAGGTAACAGCACTGTTCTTCCTATTCCTGTGTGTTTACTTTCACTTTATAGGGGTCGTAAATGTCTCATTAAAAATGCAAGCACCTTTTAAAGTGAGACTAAAACTCCATTTGACCTTTCTTAACACACAGATACAGAAATACAAATCAAACTTAACCTTTAAAGATAAAACTCATTCCTAGCACCCACAAATACAACTATAACTTACTTAAACCGACTCTATTTCCTAACACCTTGGTCTCTGGATTATTAGTCCAGTGACAATATCACTACGCCATCGCCTCCCCAATGTTACTTGTTACTTGCTCAAAGAACGCTAATAATTTAGTCAAACACTATTTCCCTTTCACAAAACCATGTTGACTCTGCTGGGTTGCACTGAGATTTTCTAAGTGCACTGCTATAACCTCCTCAATAATAGATTCTAGCATTTTCCCTATGACAGATATTAGGCTAATTGGCCTGTAGTTTCCTGCTTTCTGTCTCCCTCCTTTCTCGAATAGTGGAGCTATATTCACTATTTTCCAACAGATGGGACCTTTCCAGAATCTAGGGAATTTTGGAAAATTACAACCAATGCATCTGCTATCTCAGCAGCCACTTCTTTTAAGACCCTAGGATGGAGTCCATTAGAACCTGGGGCATTGTCAGCCTTTTGTTCTAATTGTTTTCTTAGTGCCCTTTCCCTGGTGATTTTAATTGTTTTAAGTTCCTCTCTCTCTTTCACCTCTTGATTTACAATTATTCCTGGGATGTTATTTGTGTCTTCTATAGTGAGGACAGATACAAAATATCTCTTCAATGCATCCATCATTTCCTTATTTCCTATTAGTAATTCCCCGGACACTCTCTCTAGAGGACCAATGCTCACTTTAGTTACCCTTTTCCTTTTTAAATACTTGGAGAAACTCTTACTCTGTTTTTATATCTCTAGCTAGCTTTTTCTCAGACTCTAATTTCTCCCTCATTATTTTTTTAGTTATTCTTTGCTTGTTTTTAAATTCTGCCCAATATTCTGACCTACCACTAATCTTCATGCAATTGTAGCACAAAGGCAACATTTGACCCAGTGTGGCATCAAGGAGCCCTAGCAAAACTGGAGTTAATGGGAACCAGGGGGAAAACTCTCCGCTGGTTGGAGTCATACCTAGCAAAAAGGAAGATGGTTGTGGTTGTTGTAGGTCAATCACCTCAGCTCCAGGACATCACCGCAGGAGTTCCTCAGGGTAGTATCCTCGGCCCAATCATCTTCAGCTGCTTCATCAATGACCTTCCTTCCATCATAAGGTCAGAAGTGGGGATGTTCACTGATGATTGCACAATGTTCAGCACCATTTGTGACTCCTCAGATACTGAAGCAGTCCATGTCCAAATGCAGCAAGATGTGGACAATATCCAGGCTTGGGCTGAGAAGTGGCAAGTAACATTTGCGCCACACAAGTGTCAGGCAATGCCCATCCCCAACATGAGAGAGTCCAACCATCGCCCCTTGATGTTCAATTGCATTACCATCACTGAATCCCCCACTATCAACTTCCTGGGGGTTACCATTGACCAGAAACTGAACTGGACTAGCCATATAAATACTGTGGCTACAAGAGCAGATCAGAGGCTAGGAGTCGTGTGATGAGTAACTCACCTCCTGACTCCCCAAAGCCTGTCCACCATCTACAAGGCACAAGTCCGGAGTGTGATGGAATACTCCCCACTTGCCTGTAGCCAATACCAATAATAGTGAAAACATGACAAAGGTGAGAGATGGGTTGCAGTATAAGGGTACCTGGCACAGCAAGGGTTAATGTGGGACTGACCACCCACAGTGTTATGTAAGGATACACATGACCTGAGGCTAGAGTCAGATGTGGACCAGACAGAGACCTGTGTAGAGACAAGCATGGAGTTAGCTCATAGCTTGGGCTATACACTGTACATATATGGATAGTTATGTGTTATCAATATGTTATGTGGATGAGGTGCCAATCAAGCATCCTGGATAGTGTCAAGCTTCTTGAGTGTTGTGGAAGCTGCACTCATCCAGGCAAGTGGAGAGTATTCCATCACACTCCTGACTTGTGCCTTGTAGATGGTGGACAGGCTTTGGGGAGTCAGGAGGTGAGCTACTCATAGTACGATTCATAGCCTCTGACCTGCTCTTGTCGTCACAGTATTTATTTGGCTGGTCCAGTTCAGTTTCTGGTTAATTGTAACCCCCAGGATGTTGTTAGTGGGGGATTCAACGATGGTTACACCATTGAACATCAAGGGGTGATGGTTGGATTCTCTCTTGTTGGAGATGGGCATTGCCTCGCCCTTGTGTGGCGCAAATGTTACTTGTCACTTATCAGACCAATTCTGAATGTTGTCCAGGTCTTGCTGCATTTGGGCACAGGCTGCTGCAAAATTGGAGGAGTCACAAATAGTGCTGAGCATTGTGCAATCATCAGTGAACATCCCACTTCTGACCTTATGATGGAAGGAAGGTCATTGGTGAAGCAGCTGAAGATGGTTGGGTCAAGGATACTACTCTGAGGAATTCCTGCAGTGATGGCCTGGAGCTGAGATGACTGACCTCCAACAACCACAACCATCTTCCTTTGTGCTAGGTATGATTCCAACCAGTGGAGAGTTTTCCCCCTGATTCCCATTGACTTCAGTTTTGCTAGGACTCCTTGGTGTCACACTGGGTCAAATGCTGCCTTGATGTCAAGGGCAGTCACTCTAACCTCACCTCGGGAGTTCAGTTCTTTTGCCCATGTTTGAGCCAAGGCTGTAATGAAGTCAGGAGCTGAATGGCCCTGGTGGAACCCAAACTGAGCATCAATGAGCAGGTTATCGCTGAGTAAGTGCTGCTTGATAGCACTGTTGACGACACCGTCCATCACTTTGCTGATGGTTGAGAGTAGACTAATGGGGTGGCAATTGGCCTGAGTGGATTTGTCCTGCTTCTTGTGGACAGGATATACCTGGGCAATTTTCCACATTGCCGGCTAGATGCCAGGATTGTAGCTGTATTGGAAGGGGTGCAGCAAGTTCTGGAGCAGAAGTCTTCAGTACTATTGCTGGAATATTGTCAGGCCCCATAGCCTTTGCAGTACCAATGCCCTCAGCCGTTTCTTGGTATCATATGGAGTGAATTGACTTGGCTGAGGACTGGCATCTGTAATGATGGAGACTTCTGGAGGAGGCAGAGATGGATCATCCAGTCAGCACTTCTGACTGAAGATTGTTGCAAATGCTTAAACCTTATCTATTGCATCGATGTGCTGGGCTCCTCCATCATTGAGGATGGGGATATTTGTGGAACCTCCTCCTCCTGTTAGTCATTCAATTGTCCACCACCATTCATTACTGAATGTGGTAGGATGGCAGAGATAGGACCTTAGCCATTGGTTGTTGGAACGCTTTATGAGATGGAATTTTCCGGTCACACCAACACCTGGAAGCCCCTCTGCATGCATTAGTATGTCATGCATGCTCATTAAAAGGCCACATCACTGGAATTAAGTTCCCCCTCAAAGTAAGTTGCCTGTCAGTCAGAAATTAGAAGGTTCATTTTTATGACTGTATATATGGGGCGTGCACCTGGTGAGCTTCACTCCTTCCATGGCTTTGAGCTGAGTAGACAACGCAAAGCTGCTTTGGCATTCTTGGGGACTGCTCATGAGTCCTCAGTCATTTCGGATGCCGATAGGACAAGTTGTGCAAAGGCTGGACATGGGAGGCAGGCGAGGGGCAGAAGGGGGCTGGGGTAGAAGGGTGGAGAGAAGGCTGGACATAGGAGGCAGGTGAAGAGGGCTAGGGTGAGTGAAGACAGTACGGGGGGGGGGGGGGCAGACTAAGGGTGGAAGGGAGGGAAGCTGTCCAGGGAAGGAAGAAACTGTCTAGGGCAGGGAGGGAGGGAGGCAGCAAGGAATGTGAGGGTGCAGCGATGTGGGGTGGAAGGATAGGCCTTTCTTGTTGAGTCTGAGGGTTCCTGCGGCTGGGTGGATGGGAGGGGGTTTTCTGGGCAGGGATGGTGGGAGAGAGATGGTCCTAGAGACCAGGGTCTGTGCTGTCAATGGTGAGATCCTGGGGGCTAAACTGAGGGTACTAGACAGCAGGGGGATAGTCACAGTGAGAGGGGGGAGTGGGATGCTGAAGGTGATAGTTAGGTAGTTGAAGGTTTCATGGTCGGCGGTGGGGGGGTGGGGTGGGTGAGGGTTGGGTGGTAGTCAAAGAAACAGGCGAAACCCGGTAACTTGGATAACAGGAATGGTCAGAGTCAGGTTGGGCATGGGTAATGCATGTAGGCTCAGAGGGGAGGGAAGTCACGCGGAACTGGATGGTGATAGATGCCAAGGTAATGGGGGAGGTTCAAGGGTGACAGAGGGGAGAGGAATGGTTATATTGGGTGAGTCAAGGGTGATGGGTGAATTTGGTGGATGTGACATGGGGAGGGTAGAAAGTTGTGGAGTCTCAAAATTAACGTAAGCCATTTTTTGATTGTTACTAATGCAATGCACTTGCTGTAAACCTCCGTAGCTCCAAGTGGGAGGAGGGTCTTTTTGGGTAGATGGAGTTCAAGGTCAGCACAATTGGCTGACTAAAGGGACACCCTAATAATCATGAGGAAACTGTATGAGAACAGTTCTCGACAGAAGGCCCGGGAGCGCGCTGCCCTGCACAGTTCTCGACCAAAGGCCCGGGAGCGCGCTGCCCTACACAGTTCTCGACAGAAGGCCCGGGAGCACGCTGCCCTGCACAGTTCTCGACCGAAGGCCCGGGAGCGCGCTGCCCTGCACAGTTCTTGACCGAAGGCCCGGGAGCGCGCTGCCCTACACAGTTCTCGACAGAAGGCCCGGGAGCGCGCTGCCCTGCACAGTTCTCGACCGAAGGCCCGGGAGCACGCTGCCCTGCACGGTTCTCGACAGAAGGCCCGGGAGCACGCTGCCCTGCACAGTTCTCGACAGAAGGCCCAGGAGCGCGCTGCCCTGCACCGTTCTCAACCAGCATGCGTTAGAAGGTTGGGCGAGAAAGGACCAAAAGAACTTGAAGGTAAGGAGGAAGGAGTGGAGTGGCAATCCAACTCTGATTGCTACTCCGTGCAAGTTCAGGCCCAATGTTTAGTTACACTGCACCTTTAATGTTGTGAAGCATCCCTTAGTTTCTCCTCATCCTCCTATAATCCACCACCCTGTAGCTGTAAGGTCATTCACTAATTATCCCTCCCTGACCTTGGACTGAGTGGTTTTAACTCTCTTTAGAAGTCAGTTCAGAGTGAGCACACTGGAGTGTCACCCACATCAAACAGCACCATCTAGCAGAAGGGAACTGCCACAGTACGAAAACTGCAATTCAGCTCACCACATGTCATAACCATTAAGGCCCTACCCAAAGTGAGTATCCCTTATAGAGATTCTCCTATATACACTGTTCACTATGGAGACTCTCCCCTGTAGAGACCCCCCTATATAGACTGTTCCCAATGGAGACTCTCCCCTCTAGACACTCCCCTATATGGACCGTTCCCTATGGAGGCTCCCTGATATAGACTGTTTCCTGTAGAGAGTCCCTATATGGACTGTTCCCTATAGAGACTGTCCCCCAAAGAGACCATCCCGTATAGAGACTATTGCTTATAAGAGTCGTTCCCTACAGAGACTCTCCACAATACTCTCCCTATAAACCCCTCCTATATAAGAACTTAAGAAATAGGAGCAGTAGACCATTTGGCATATTGAGCCTGCTCCACCATTCAATACAATCATGGACGATCTTGGGCTTCAATTCCACTTTCCCACCCCCTCCCTTTCTCCCTTAATTCCCTGAGAGGCCAAAAATCTATCTATCCCAGCCTTAAATGGTGGAGCATCCACAACCCTCTGGGATAGAGAAATCCAAAGATTCACAATCCTTTGAGTGAAGTAATTTCTCCTCATCTCAGTTCTAAATGATCAGCGCCTTATCCTGAGACTGTGCCCCCACGTTTTAGATTCCCCGACCTATGGAAACAATCCCTCAGTGTCCACCCTGTCAAACCCCGTCAGGATTTTATAGGTTTCAGTGAGATCACCTCTCATTCTTCTAAACTCCAGAGAAAATAGACCCAATTTACTCAGCCTCTCATCATAGAACAACCCCCCGATCCCAGGGACCAATCTAGTGAATCTTCCCTGTATCGCCTCCAATGCAAGTGTATCCTTCCTTAAATACGGAGACCAAAACTGTACACAGTATTCCAGATGTGGTCTCACCAAAACCCTGCACAATTGTAGCAAGACTTCTTTATTCCCGTACTCCAATCCCCTTGCAATAAAGGCCAACATGCCATTTGCCTTCCTAATTGCTTGCTATACTCCATGCTAACTTTCTGTGTTCCTTGTAAAAGACCCAAGACTCTCTGAACATCAATATTTATAAGTTTCTCACCTTTTAAAATATATTCTGCTTTTCTATTCTTACAACCAAAGTGAATAACTTCACATTTCCCCACATTATAATCCCATCTGCCATCTTGTTGTCCACTCACTTTATCTGTCCATATCCCTCTGAAGCCTGTGTCCTGTCCTCCTCACAGCTTACCTTCCTACCTAGCTTTGTATCGTCAGCAACAGAGACTCTAACCTGTAGAAACTCTTTTCTATGGATCCTCCCCTATACAGAGTGCCCCTGATATACATCATCCCCTAGAGACACATTCTAGTGAATCTGCGCTGCACCCACTCCAAGGTCAATGTATCCATCCTGAGGTGCAGTGTCCAGAGCTGAACAGTTACACCAGATTGTGACTAACCAGAGCTCTGTACAGCCGTAAAAAGCTTCCAGTCCTTTGTATTCCAGCCCCCGTGACAAAGGCTGACATTCTGCTAGACTTTAAAAATACTGCAGGTGCTAAAAATCTAAAATAAACAATCTGATGAAAGGTCATTGACCTGAAATATTAACTCTTATTTTCTCCACAGATGCTGCCTCACCTGCTGAGTATTTCCAGTACTTGCTGGTTTTATTACAAAAGTCGAGGCATGGATTAATTAAAGTAATAATCTCTGAATTACTTTCAGTATAAGCTGTTATCTCTCTGGTGATTAAAAATATAACTCAGTCAAATGTGCTGTCCACTCCCAATTGCCTGGAACATTGCCTTTCCCTCTTTATCCTTGCCAACATTATACTGGGAGCTCCCTAGATCACCAGTGCAGGAAATAGTGGCTGGGAGATTCTGTGAAGGTGCTCTTGTCCTGCTGACACTATTACACCAGAGGCCTGATGGAAACCTGCTTATTGCAACTGTGTTCTAGCTGCTTTAGCCAACCCCTCTCCCCACCACACTTTCTTTCATACTGATTGTTCCTTTCCAAAGCTCAGGAAAAGTGACAAGTCAAGGACACTGAATTGCATACAGTTCCCTGTCGGAGACAGTGAGATGCACTGAGGCAGTTCAGACATTGTTGGAAATATTGTAAAGATACCAGCTTAGATGATGACAATATGTAGGAGAGTCTGGACAAACTGCTAACTCTGGATGAGCTGACTAAGGCCCTCAATTCCTTTGAGAAGAGTAAAACTCCCAGAAGCAACGGCTTACCACCACAGCTGTATGCAGGACTGGATTGGCCCAAAACCGGAGTGTAAAAAAGTATGCTTCTGGTCGGTAAGATGTCAGAATCCATGAGGAAAAGCATCATTACCCTCTTTTACAAGTGAAAGGGGGAAAGGGAGGAAATTAGAAATTGGTGACCCATTTCACTGCTGAATGTGAACTACAAAATTCTGTCCAAGGTCACTGTCAATCGGGTCAAGTCTGCTCTGGAGTTGGTAATCCACCCCGTCCAGACCTGCGCTGTACCAAGCTGGAAGATCTTTGATAGCCTTGTGCTACTCAGGGATACAATTGCCTATGTATGTGGCAGAGGTGTGGACACCTGTCTCATCAGCCTGGACCAGGAGAAGTCCTTTGACAAAGTATCGCACGCCTACATGGTGGATGTGCTCTCCAAAATGGAGTTTGGGGAGGGAATCTGCAATTGGATCCAACTGCTCTACACAAACATCAGTAACGCAGTTTCAGTCAATGGGTGGGAATCGGAAAGCTTTCCGATCAAATCTGGAGTCAGGCAGGGCTGTCCTCTCTCCTGTTCGGGTGTTGCATAGAACCTTTTGCCAAGTCCATCAGGAAGGATTTGGGCATAAGAGAGGTAATGATCCCCAGCAGTGGGGGTATGCAGGTTAAAGCCTCCCTGTACATGGACAACACTGCTGTCTTCTGATAATAACAAAAAACTGCGGATGCAAGAAATCCAAAACAAAAACAGAAACAGAAATACCTGGGAAAACTCAGCAGGTCTGGCAGCATCGGCGGAGAAGAGCACAGTTGACATTTCGAGTCCTCATGACCCTTGGTTGAAGGGTCATGAGAACTCGAAATGTCAACTGTGCTCTTCTCCACCTATGCTGCCAGACCTGCTGAGTTTTTCCAGGTACTGCTGCCTTCTGCTTAGATCCACTGTCGGTGTGCAGACTGATGAGCATCTGTGATCAGGTCAAATGGGCCTCGGGGGCCAAAAGTATTGAAATTGTATTGAGGCACCTCAGAGAGGTACATACCATATGAAGGAAAGTTGAATTCGATTGCATTTACTGTAATTTTCAATTTAAAATGTTTTTGCCTTCAGGCTGTATGCCTGACATGGTATGTATATTGGAAATGTCAAGAGTATTACAATTGTATAGAGGCACCCAAGAGCGGAACATACTATAGGGAGACAAGTCGAATTATATTGCACTTTCTGTAATTTTCAAGTTTAAATGTTTTGTAATGTACTTATACATATTTTATGAATAAAATATATGTTTGGGGAAAAAAAATCTCCTTTAAGGACCTTCTTGTTCTGCAGAGATTTTGGAGAGACTTTCTGAACAATCAGCTTCTCAGTGATGTTTATAGCAATGAGGCAAATTGGGAACATAGGAGCAGGAGCAGGCCATTCAGCCCATCAAGCCTTCTCCGCCATTCAATATGATCATGGCTGATCATCTACTTCAATGCCTTTTACCCACACTATCCCCATAACCCTTTATGTTATTGTTAATCAGAAATCTATCAATCTCTACCTTAAATATACTCAATGACCGAACCTCCACGGCCCTCTGGGGAGAATTCCAAAGATTCACAACCCTCCAAGTAATGAAATTTCTCCTCATCTCGGACCCAAGTGGCTTCACCCTTATTTTGAAATTGTGTTCCCTGGTTCTAGACTCCCTAACCAGGGGAAATATCTTACCTGCATCTACCCTGTCTATTCCTTTAAGTATTGTAAGTCGCCTAAAAATGGGTGAGTTTGGGTTGAGTGAGCTGTGAAAATTTAAAAATCTCTAACATGAACCCAACCCATCATTATCTGCCTATTCCTGGTTTCAATGGAGGCAGAGTGGATGTGGGGGTGTGGTGGACAACCAATCTGTTGCCAGGAGAGAACTGAGGTCCCCCATTTAAATGTTATAATGATGCTTCAGGTATTATTTGTCTTCCAGCTTTAACACTGGTTGGTTGAGTTTCCTGAGTATTGAAAAACCCGGAAGCTAAGAAATAGGAGCAGGAGATGACCACATGACCCATTGAGCCTGCTCCACCATTCAATGCGATCAAGCCTGGCTTCAGCTCCATTTTCCTGCCCACTGCCCATATCACATAAAAGGAAATGAGGGCTGCAGCATGGGAGAGTAAAGGGCTTTTCCATCACTTCTTGTAGGCCTGTAGGAACAAGAATGCTTCCCGTGGACCCACCAAACTAACCTGCTTACTCCACCAATCGAAGGTTGCCAATCACATTCCCCCATCCAGGATCAGACCCTCTGCAGAATTGGACCCTCCCAAGATCCACATCCCCCATTCCATGCTGTCACCACCACAGCAGCAGACTCCCAAGCTGCTCCTAGCCCATGTCCTCTTCTGCAAGGTTACCCACTAACAGGGTGCTAAGCCAATCAATCAAGCCGGCTTCCAAGCAGGAACCTGCTGGAAAGAAAGAAACACATGCTGTAAAGTAAAAACTTCTGGATTTCACGACTACAACTCCTCTTCTCCAGTCAGAAATTCTTCCCAAGGCACGATCGAGGTCAATGATTCAGCTGCTTCTCTCCTTACAGCAAGACTCGTTTCACAGTCTCATTCAGAAAATACAACAAAAGTACTTAAAACAGTAACTGACAAAATAAAAAGAGGGCTCCAAACTCTTTCTTTCCTTTTAATTAAGACTGGAAATAGCTTCCTTTTTATGGTCAATTAAAATGGGTGACATATTGTGGGTATGTAGGCAATACTTCTGCCCAAACATCAGATGATGGAACAGACATGTTAGGGGATTTTGTTGGTGTGCTGGGTGTAACTTACTCAGACTCTTTCTCAAAATTTTCCATTGCCCACGCCCCTGAATCCAGCCAACAGTTTTTTCTCCCCATTCATTCATGGGATGTGGATGTTGCTGGCTAGGCCAGCATTTGTTGCCCTTGAGAAGGTGGTGATGAGCTGCCTTCTTGAACCGCTGCAGTCCATGTGGTGTAGGTACACCCACAGTGCTGTTAGGGAGGGAGTTCCGGGATTTTGACCCAGCGACAGTGAAGGAATTGTGGAGTGATACAGTCAGTAGAAAATCAACAACTCACTGCTTCCTCTTCATTCCAACTTAATGGCTACCCCTGACTTCAGTGCATTTCTAGTCCCTTTCTTCATTTTTACTCTTTAACTTCATCCATTTTTAAAAAATCTTTGGTTTAGTCACTTGAATTCTCTGCTGGTTTTGACTTGTCTTTGACTCTTATTTAATTGAATCCTTCTGTCCTAGGTTATGTATGTCTGTGATCTGAAACTACCGTCAGTACCATCAGCAGGTGAACATTGCACTGTTATGGTATTTTCTTATCCACAATTTTAACTGAGGCACTAACATAGAACCATAGAATGGTTACAGCACAAGAGGCCATTCGGCCCATTGCATCCATGCCAGTTCTCTGCTAGAGGAACTCAGTTAGTCCCAATCTGGCCTTTCCTTGTAGCCTTGAAAATTGTTTTTTCTTTAGACAGTTATCCAATTTCCTTTCGAAATCCACAATTGACTTTGCCTCCACCATACTCTCAGGCAATGCATTCCCGATCCTAACCACTGTATAAAAATGTTTTTCCTCGTGTCACAGTTGGTTCATTTACCAATTGTCATGAAGAGATTAATGTCTATAAAGTTATTGGAAATTATTTTTTTAAATAGAGTTTAGTGGTATCTGTGTCTATGTGTATGTCTGTGTGTGTCCTAACTGGATTAAAGACAGCTAGTCTGGGTGCTTTGAGGTACAGGCAGAAGTAGGTTTGAAATGGTAATTAGATAAACATGGGGAAGTTTAGACACATAGTTGTCAAGGGGGCAATTTGCATTTTTAAATAAAGCAATAAAAAGAATGTGTGAAATCTTACACCTAGCTGGAAGATGCCAAGCAATATTTTTTTTTAGCTTACTAATAAAATAGGTGGAATCAAAGGGTGCTATTGTTAGAAGAGATAAACTTAAAAACCTAGTAATACAATGGGAAATTTACATTCAAAGGAAAAGCTAGGTATAAACAGAAAGGAGTTTGTGTGTGTAAGGCAGAGGCATTTAAGATCTAACCAGCCTGTACGCCTGCAGCTCTGTCTGCAAGGAAATTTGAAATTGGAAGGAATACCTGAGAGACAGAGTTCTCCAAGGGTTGTTCATTGGAATAGGCTCAAATTCAGTTGCAAATGAAAACAATTGAATTGGAAGAAAAGGAGACAGGGCATTCCAAAGGGAACAGGCAGAAAGGCAGGAGAGAGAAAGAAAACAAGAAAGGGAGTTAGAAATTGTGAACATAGAGAAGGAGGAAAGAGAAAAAGAGAGAGAGAGAGAGAATTCCAACTGAAAATTGAAAAAAACTGGCAGTTAAAAAAGAGATGCCAGGAGGTGAGGAAGGACTTATCTCCAGAGTAGAACCTAGTAGGGAGATGTTTAAATTTGTTCAAGCTCTTCCAAAGTTTGAGGGGAAAGATATTGGAGCATCCTTTATTTCATTTGAGAAGATAGCTAAACAAATGAAATAGCCACAGGAATATTGAACGTTATTGTTACAGTCTAAGCTGGTGGGTAGAGAGCATGAGGTATATGCTTCGCTGTCTGAAGAAGTATCAGTGAATTATAATGTGGTAAAAAAGACTATTTTGAGTGTATATGAGTTGGTTCCTGAAACATACAGGCAGAAATTTAGGAATATGAGAAAACACCTGGGCAAACCTATATTGAGTTTGAAAAGTAAAACAAAGTAATTTTTACAGGTGGATATGGGCATTAAAAATAGAGACAACATATGCAGTTCTTAGAGAAGTAGTTCTTTTGGAAGAATTTAAAGATTCAATTCCTTTGGTAGTGAGAACCCATGTGGAGGAACAGGGAGTTCTAAATGTAAGACAAGCAGCAGAGATAGCTGATGATTATGGGTTAGTTCATAGAGCTAAACCTTTTGTCGTCACCCTTTTAAATCCAAAAAGGATATAAAGTAGGAAGATGAAAGGGAGGTAGGTAGTCAGGGAAGAGGAGTAGCTGGGAATTCCCAGGAACTTTTTCTCATAATAAAAAGGAAGGTGCTGAGGGTAGAAGTGACATTCAACAGTTGAGGTGTTTTCATTGTAATAAAATGGGACACATGAAATCAGTGTGTTGGAAATTGCAGGGAAAATCTGTTGGAATTATTGGGGTGCAGAAAAGTTCTGGAAGTAAAATTACTGTGGATTCTGAAGTTCAGGCACAGGAGAAACCAATGGTTTATGTACAAGTAAAACAGGGAGAATCAGTGATACGTAAAGAAGTGGGAATGTGTTCACAGTTTGCTCAAGAGAATTCTGAGGGGCAGGTTGCAGAAATGTTTAAAGATTTTATATGTGAAGTGAAAGTCTTTCCATGTGTACAGGGTGGAGTAGGTAAAGATGTTAAAATTTTAAGAGACACAGGGGCTAGTCAATCCTTAATGTTGTGGGATAGCGATATTTGTTGTTCAGAGGGAGTATTGCAGGAACAGGTGATAAGTGGGGTTCATGGAAATGCTAAACCTATTAAATTGTGGAAGAAAGAGTAAATGGAAGCCAGGTGAAGTTTTTGTTGGAGTAGTGGAAGAATTGCCCATTGTAGGGGTTAAATTTATTCTGGGTAATGATATAGCTGGATCACAAATGTCCGTGATGCCTATGGTAGTTGAGCAGCCGGTAGATGTTTTCAGCAGGGGTGTTACAGGAGGGCCATCCTGGATTGTTTCCAGATGCAATGAGATCACAGGCGCACAGGTTGAAACAAGAAAAGCAAGAAGGACAGGCAGTTCAAAGGCAGGAAGAAGGTGTTGAAATCCAATTAGCAGGGATTGTGTTTGATAACATTGTTCAGAGGGACAGGAGAGGACAATTCAGCTTATGTGTTTAACTCAATGCAGCTAATTGAGTTGCAGCAGGAGGATTTGCAATTAAAACAGTTATATCAGAAAGCTTAAAAGCAAAATACTGTGGATGCTGGAAATCTGAAACAAAGACAGAAAATGCTGGTAAAACTCAGCAGGTCTAACAGCATCCGTGGAGAGAAAAAACAGAGTTAATGTTTCGAGTCTGTTTGATTCTTCTTCCAGAAAGCTTACTTGGAAACAGAAGCAAAATGTATACAACAATGTTATTACCTTCAGAGTGATATTTTAATGAGAAAATGGAGGCCGGATCATGTCTCAGCAAATGAAAGCTGGAGGGAGATACATCAGATCGTTATCGCATTAGGGTATGGAAATGAGATTTTGAGGGTTGCTCATGAGATTCCAATGGGGAGACATTTAGGAATTAGAAAGACACAGGCAAAAGTACAGAAACATTTTTATTGGCCACGATTGCGTAGGGATGTAAACAAATTCTGTAGAACATGTTACATATGTCAGGTGATAGGGAAACCACAAGCGGCGATTAAGCCGGCACCTTTAATCATAATGCCAGCATTTGAAGAACCTTTTACAAGGGCCAAGATTGACTATGTAGGACACCTCCCTAAGAATAAAAGTGGAAATCAATACTTACTGACAATAATGGATGTGTCTACCAGGTTTCCTGAAGTGATGCCTTTAAGAAATATTACAACCAAGAAGATTGTGGAAGAGTTAACTAAAGTTTTTACGAGATACCTTTTACCTAAAGAAATACAATCAGAACACGGTTTAAATTTTATGTCACAGCTGTTTAAGGAAGTAATGAACAGTTTGGGAATAAAACAATTGAAGTCAACAGCTTATCATCTGGAGACACGAGGAGCTTTGGAAAGATGGCATCAAACTTTAAAAACTATGATGAGAGTGTGCTGTCAGGATTATCCACAGTGTTGGGATATGGGAATTCCATTCTTGTTATTTGCTATTAGAGATGCTCCTAATGCATCGACTGGTTTTAGTCCTTCTGAACTAGTTTATGGTCATGAGGTAAGGAGACCACTGAAATTGATTTATGAATAAGTGGTGGGTCAAAATCCAGAAACTACTCTCCTGGTTTATGTATCAAACTTCAGAGAGAAATTATACAGAGCATGTGAGTTGGCTAGGTAATGTTTAAAGATATCACAGCAAGTGATGAAAGTGAAAGCAGATAAGAAGGCTAAAATTCACAGTTTTGTTTCTGGAGAGAAAGTATTAGTTTTGTTACCAGTACTAGGGGATTCATTAAATGCAAGATTTAGTGGGCCTTACAGGATTGAAAAGAAATTGAGTGAAGTAAATTATTTAATAGATACTCCAGGTAGAAGAAAGAAGCAGAGGGTGTGTCATGTAAATATGCTTTAAGAAGTACTTTGACAGGGAAGAGGAACAAAAAGAGGTGTTAGTGATCGTGGATGATGAGAAAGAGGTAGAAGTGCAGGACTCTGAATTTGATTTTCCTCCAATCAAATTAGATAATGAGAGGGTGCTTGAAAACTTAAATGTAATATTGAGTTACCTTCCAAACAAGTATCTAAGTGATTTGGAAAAGCTATTGCAGTCACACAAAGCTATTTGTGGGAATAAATTGGGGAAGACAGATTTAGCTATATATGATGTCTCTGTAAAGTTTCATCTTCAATAAGGCAACATCCTTATAGATTAAATCTGGCAAAGTTATCACAAGTACAGAAAGAAATTGATTCCATGCTTCAAAATGATATCCTTGACTCTAGTTGCAATAACTGGAGTTTGCCTGTTGTACTGGTACCGAAACCAGATGGACCACAAAGACTGTGTGTGGACTATCGAAAGCTGAATGTAGTGACAAAAGCAGATTCATATCCTATACCACAGTTGGATGATTGTATTGAGAATGTGGGACAATCAAAATTTATCACAAAGATTGACTTGCTAAAAGAATATTGGCAAGTGCCGTTATCAGAGAGTGCAAAGGGGATATCGGCTTTTGTGATGCTAAATGGACTATATCAGTTTACATGCCATTTGGTATGAAGAATGCACCTGCGACATTTCAAAAACCAATGAACAAAGTAATTGCAGGTCTAAGCAATTGTGCTATTTATATTGATGACTTAATAGTTTTCAGTCAGATGTGGAATGAGCATTTAGAGCATCTGGAAGAATTATTTACTCGATTACAAGTAGCTAATTTGGTGATGAACTTGGCTCAGAATGAACTTGCAAAAGCGCAAGTTACATATCTAAGCCATACCATTGGGCATGGTAAGGTGGCTCCAACAGATGTGAAATTCAAGGCTATCATGGATTTCCCAATGCCTACAACAAAATGAGACGTTTTGAGATTTCTGGGCATGAGTGGGTTTTACCGGAAATTTGTACCAAATTTTGGCCGTGTGGTTGCTCCACTGACTGAATTATTAAAAAAGAAAAAGAAGTTTAAAATGACACTGGAGTGTCAGAAGGCATTTGACAGTTTGAAAACTGTATTAACTACGACACCGGTTTTGACAGTACCCAATTACACCAAGCAATTTAAGTTGGCCATTGATGCAAGTGATATAGGCACTGGGGCTGTACTGTTACAAGAAGATGTCACTGGAATTGAAAAACTGATAGGGTATTTTTCACAGAAGTTGAACGCACCACAGAGAATATATTCAATGATTGAGAAGGAGATGTTGGGTTTGGTGTTAGCATTGCAGCATTTTGAAATCTATGGGGCAAACAATTTGTCAGAAACAATTGTTTATACGGACCACAAACCTTTAAAGTTTCTGAACAAACTTTGAGGCAAAATTGCAAGACAATTCATATGGAGTTTATTACTGCAACCAGTCAATCTACAGATAATGTGTCACTGGATGAGATAATCTGTTTGCAGATGTGTTATCAAGAGTTTAAAGCTTAGCGGAATGATTGGACATTTTAAAACATGGACAATGAACTGGAATGATTTCTGTTGATACCAAGGATTTGTGTATAAATATATATATGTATGTTATGTTACTGCATGCATCTGGTAATGTAATAGTGTAAATATATAGTTAAGTATAGGAGATAGCATAAGATGGGTTAATAAAAAATGAAGCCATCTTTTAAAATTATGACGGTTCATTTTTCGATAAGGAAGGGAATGTCATGAAGTGATTAATGTCTATAATGTTATTGGAAATTATTTTTTAAAATAGAGTTTAGTGGTATCTGTGTCTATGTGTGTCTTAATTGGATTAAAGCCAGCTAGTCTGGGTGCTTTGATGTACAGAAAGAAGTAGGTTTGAAATGGAAATTAGATAAACATGGGGAAGCTTAGAAACATAGGTGTCAAGGGGGCAATTTGCATTTTTAAATAAAGCAATAAAAAGAATGGGTGAAATCTTGCACCTAGCTAGAAGATGCCAAGCAATGTTTTTTTTTAGCTTACTAATAAAATTGGTGGAATCAAAGGGTGTTATTGTTAGGAGAGATAAAATTAAAAACCTAGTAATACAATGGTAAATTTACATTCAAAGGAAAAGCTAGGTATAAACAGAAAGGAGTTTGTGTGTGTAAGGCAGAGGTATTTAAGATCTAACCTGCAACTGTATGTGCAAGGAGCCTCATTTTGAATTTGTAAGGTCAAATGTGCTTTGCCAGTGGTCTTTTTAAATCTATGAGTTTTACTGTTGCCTTAACGGGGGTGTAATTCAGAGTCAGATTAATTAGGGGATTTTTGTAGTTATTATAGTTGTAATTTTGTGGACATATGTATGTACTTACAATTTTTCTTGTATTAATAAATGTTTAATTTAGTTTTATAAAACAACCTCTTGAGACTCGGTGGTCTTGTTACTACTGAATTCAAAGCCTGCATCTCGAAACACACAAATTGCAAAAATGGATTATGACAGTTGTTTCATGTTTTCCTCTAGGTTTTGAACAACTCAGCCCTTACCATCGGCTGTGTCATAATACCAATCACCTTGAATCGGTGTCCTCTGGTTTTCGACTCTTCCACAGTTTCTCTCCATTTACTCTGTCTAAATCCCTCATGTTTTGAACACTTAATCAAATTTAACTCAATCTCACTTTTCCCAGGAGAGCTATCCCAACTTTACTTTAATTAAGTAGTTCTTTGGCTATAAATCACAGTCAGAGAATGCCATATAGACACAATGACTTCTCACATTAATAAACTGCAGATGTTCCCACTGTTACCTTATTTGACCTGAGCCATGTGTGAACATTTTGCAACAAAATGATTGTGTTAGGTTGAGCATGAAGAACCAATGATTCCTTTTAGAGTCACAGAACAGCACAGCACAGGAGGGCCTTTGGTTGAGTCTGCACGAGCTCTTTCGAAGAGGCAATCCAATTAGTCTCACTCCCTTGATCTTTCCTCATGTTTGTGCAATTTGTTCACCTTCAAGTGATACCAGACTGCAATGTTATGCTTATCAGGAAAGGATGAACTGGCTGGGTCCCTTTTCTCTTGAATAGAGATGGCTGAGTGTTTGTCCAATAGAGATCCTTAAATTCTGAAAGGTTTTGATAGAGTAGGTACAAAGAGAATGTTTCCTCTTGTGGGGAAGAGCAGAACGAGAGGCCATCAATATAAGATAGTCACCAAGAAATCCAGTGTGGAATTCAATAAAAACTTCTTCACCCAGAGAACCTACCTTCTTGGGCAGTCCCTTGCAATCAAGGATGACTTGCTTCCACTCTGGTTGATGGGATCTGAGATGGCTGATAAATCCAATGCGCGATCTGCAGATTCTGCCACATACTGGGCAGGTGCTTGAAGGGTTGGTAGATGGGTTGTTTGGAGGTTTGTGCACTCTCTCTAACACCCTTAACTTCACATCTGCACATTCCCAATAAAGGTCTCTCAATGTGTTCGGTGCCTTCACAAATGAACGTTCTTCATTCTGGTCGGTCACAAGCAATGAGTCGGTGGGGATGTTTGATCTTTTCAAGGATGCTTTGAGGACATCCCTAAACTATTTCTGTAATCCTCCTGGGAGTCTCCTGCCAGGACTGAGTTCCGAATTCCAAATAGAGCAGTTGCTGTGGGAACAACATGTCCCACCCATTGGAGCTGGTTTTGAGTGATTAGTGCCTCAGTGCTGTTAGACCGCTTTAGATTTAGAGGATTTTGTGAAGCACCACTGCTGGTACTTCTCCAGTGCGTTGAGGTGTCTTCTGTAAGTCGCCCAAGTCTTCGAAGTATATGGGAACACAGGGATCACTGCTGCCCAGTAAACCATGACCTCAGTGACGGGTTTGAGATCCTGGCCCTCAAATACTCTTTTCCTCAGTCAGAGAGTGATGAGAATTTGGAACTCATTACTATGTGGAGTTGTTGGTGCAAGTAGAATAAATACAGTTAAGGGGAGAGATTAGATTAATATCTGAGGGAGAAGGGAATAGAGGATTATGCTGATAGATTTAGACGAGGAAAGGTGGGAGTGGCCGACATGGACCCGTTAGGTCAAATGGCCTGTTTACAAATTCTATGTGGTTCTGTTTAAATATTTTAAACAAGCTACATCAATGGATTCTAGCCCATCGCCATAACCACTTGGCCACAATACCTACCAAAAAAAAAAGGTGCCGCACCATAATTCCTGACAGTGGTGGAATTTTAAACTTCTCACTGAATCTTGTGTACAATGTTTTGACTTTGCATTTACACAAATTGTCGTTTGTAATATAGAACTTGAGTATTGCTGAAAAAAAGAAACATGCTGTCAAAGCTTTTCATCTTGCACTGATCAGGACAGTTTGCAAGAATACCGATTGTAAAGGATACAACAATTTATACTGCATGAGAAAAGAGTGCTGACTGGTTGGCAAGTGGACTCTGAATTGTAGAGCTGTTGCCATGGAGAATGCACCAGGGAATTTTTGCATTCTCCATGGTTCACTTCCCATGATCAATCAGAGTTGACCTGCCTGGTTTGAATTTAAACAAGAGCTTGGCAGAGGACAATGTTTACTGAGCTTCAAATATCCACCAACTTTTTATTTTTTACAAAACATACAATTAGGTTTGCAAGACGGACCTATTATTAAGGCATTTGAGATATCCTTAATATGTTGCCCTCTATCCTAGCAATCATATATTGCATCCCTAATGATTCTTTCAAGCATCTGTCCTTTACTGATGGCAAACAAATGGGTCAATGGTTACCTGGGTCAGTCCTGTCAGCTGTTTTAAAGATGGGGATGACATTGACCTCCTTCCAATTTACAATACCATCCCAGAATGCAAGGAGCTATTAGAAATACAGGTAAAAGCTCACACAGCACTTGTCCCATCTCCCTGATGATCTTTAGGTGGATGTCATCCAGCCTGGCTACTCAATCAATTTTCAATTCTTAATAATATTTAAAACAATATGTTCAGCTAATTTAATTTAACTAGTTTTATTAATAAAATCATTCAATTCTAATAGCTGAGCAGCATCTTCAAGGGCTGAGACTGCTGCAAAGCACTTTGAGTATTTGCACCATACTCTGAAACCTGTCCTTGAACATCTTTCAATCGTCTGACTGTCTTTGACTCTACACACAACTGAAAAAGCTTTCCCTATGACTTCCACAGTTACCCCTTTTCCATTAGCCTTTTATCTGATCTAATCATCACCTACGTTTCCTTCAGTTGGTCTTTATACTCAACTTTGTATAGTTGAATATTAGATGCCCTTAATTTATAGAACATTACTGTTGACATATTAATTATCTTTGGCATAACTCCAAGCAGTTAGTGAACTTGGAGAGAAAGCAGAGCAGGTGAAAGAAGCCAAGGATGAGCTGCAACCTGCTGGTTTGATGGTACCCTCTGCCATGCTGTGTACTCTGGGAACTGTCCTGTGTCTGTGAGCACATGCCTCCTTTCTACAAGGAAGTGATGAATGTGTTGGTCCTGTCACTTGAGTGGTGTTTCTGTGGGAGGCCGACTGAGCAATTTGGCATGCACTGAAGGTCATTGCTAGGAAGGATCCACTGATCTGAAAGTTTAATTCAGTATTGATCTTCACATACAAGGGGAAGGTTGTCTCAGTGGTCATTTGGCCTCCAGAAGATGGCAGAGCTCACTGACAAAGACACAACTCACTTTCTCTCTCAGCGCATCATCAGAGGTACCTGTCAAACAAGCTCCTTACCCAGCATGCAAGTCTATATTTTGATCAGGGAGCTCCAGTAGTCTGCCTGGCTGCATACCAGAATAGAATGATAACATATCAGCCAGGTGTTGCCTGTATAGTAGAGGATTTTTGCAACTGTAAACAACACCCTCCTGGGATGATCAACGAAGAAAAGAAGTAGTTTGATAGAACCTTTTGCAACCTCAGGACCTCCCAAAGCACTTTCCAGCCCTTGAAGTAAATATGGAAATCAATTTGCTGGCACAGGCTTCCCAAAACAGCAGAAATAAATGACAGATAATCTGCTTTAGTGATGTTGGCTGAGGGACAAATGTTGACCAAGACACGGGGAGATCACCCCTGCTTTTTTTTGAAGTAGTGCCATGGGATCCTTTACATCTGCCTGAGAGGGCAGATAGGTCCTCAGTTTAATGTCTCATCAGAAAGACAGCACCTCCAACAGTCCAGCACTCCTTCAGTATGTTGGCCTGAATTATGGGATTAAGGCTCAAGAATGGGGACTTGATCAGACAAACTTCTGACTCAAAAACACCACAAATAAGTATTGTGTTGGTCAAAGACAGTTTTATCTTAAGGAAAATCTGGTAGCCAAAGGTTGGTTTGTTTATTGGATTCTTTCTTTCTGGTCACAGCACATACCGGGTTAAAAGCAGTTACTAGCTGTTTGTAACTGTGCTGAACATACATTACGATCTGCACTGGAGGAGGTACTAATTTGTGTTTGTAGCTGGTTCCTGTAAGACAAAGTGCAGTTTACAATCTTAATATCTACCAGGTGCAGGAATGAAATCCCATTGTGTCTGAAGTAATTGGCAATGAAAGCAGACAGTGGTGATCCGATGCTGCAGTCCCAGGTCGATCAAAGTATTTGAAACAGACTAATGTACGTGTCCATTGCTATTAGCTCATACATTTGATGTGATTGATGTGGTGGTAATTTTTTTAATATGATGTCTGTTTAGATTGATGAGACACATGGCTTTAATGTGCTTCAATATATTTTCAAAGATACATGTCTGAGGTTAGACTTCTACCAGCCAGCAGAGTTGAAGGCTAAAGCTACAAGATGACCCTGTGGTAGCATTTTGCATTGCGAGGTGTAAGTGACTGAAGGATCAATCTTGTGTTGAGGGTTTATGCAGAATTGTCTTTATTGTTTTGACATTTCAAGGGGTTTAGTGAAATTTGTCATTTCTGTAAATGCTATGTTGCCTACTTGGTGCCAAGGTTAGGGAAATCTCTACCCAATTCGAAAGGATATTGGAGGGGGAGGGTAAGGATCCAGTCATTGAGTTCCATGTTGGGATCAACAGAATAGAAACATAGAAACTAGGAGCAGGAGTAGGCCATTCAGCCCTTCGAGCCTGCTCTGCCATTCATTATGATCATGGCTGATCATCCAACTCAATAGCCTGCTCCTGCTTTCTCCCCATACCCTTTGATCTCTTTCGCCCCAAGAGCTATATCTAACTCCTTCTTGAAAACATACAATGTTTTGGTCTCAACTACTTTCTGTGGTAACGAATTCCACAGGCTCACCACACTCTGGGTGAAGAACTTTCTCCTCATCTCAGTCCCAAATGGTCTACCCCATATCCTCAGACTGTGACCCCGGTTCTGGACTCCCCCACCATCGGGAACATCCTTCCTACATCTACCTTGTCTAGACCTGTTAGAATTTTATAGGTGTCTATGAGATCCCCTCTCATTCTTCTGAATTCCAGCAAATATAATCCTAATCGACTCAATCTCTCCTCATATGTCAGTCCTGCCATCCCAGGAATCAGTCTGGTAAACCTTCGCTGCACTCCCTCTATAGCAAGTACATCCTTCCTCAGATGAGGAGACCAAAACTGCACACAATATTCCAGGTGTGGTCTCACCAAGGCCCTGTACAATTGCAGCAAGACATCCCTGTTCCTGTACTTGAATGCTCTGGCTATGAAGGCCAACATACCATTTGCCTTCTTTACCGCCTGCTGCACCTGCATGCCTCTTACTTACCCTCTCTCAATTTATAGCCATTCAGATAATAATCTGCCTTCCTGTTTTTGCTACCAAAACGGATAACCTCACATTTATCCACATTATATTGCATCTGTCATGCATTTGCCCACTCACTCAGCTTGTCCAAATCACACTGAAGCATCTCTGCATCCTCCTCACAGCTCACCCTCCCACCCAGCTTTGTGTCATCTGCAAATTTGGAGGTATTACATTTAATTCCCTCATCTAAATTATTAATATATATTGTGAATAACTGGGGTCCCAGCACCGATCCCTGCGGTACCCCACTAGTCACTGCCCGCCATTCGGAAAAAAGACCCGTTTATTCCTACTCTTTGTTTCCTGTCTGCCAACCAGCTTTCTATCCATCTCAATACACTACCCCCAATCCCATGCGCTTTAAATTTACATGCCAATCTCTTATGTGGGACTTTGTCGAAAGCCTTCTGAAAGTCCAAATAAACCACATCCACTGGCTCCCCCTCATCAACTCTACTAGTTACATCCTCGAAAAATTCCAGTAGATTTGTCAAGCATGATTTCCCTTTCAAAAATCCATGCTGACTCTGTCCAATTCTGCCACTGTTTTCCACGTGCTCAGCTATTAGATCTTTTATAATGGACTCTAGAATTTTCCCCACTACCGACAGACCTCAGGCTGACTGGTCTACAATTCCCTGTTTTCTCTCTGCCTCCCTTTTTAAATAGTGGGGTTACATTAGCTACCCTCCAATCTGTAGGAACTGTTCCAGAATCTATAGAATCTCGGAAGATGACCACCAATGCATCCACTATTTCTAGGGCCACTTCCTTAAGTACTCTGGGATGTAGATTATCAGGCCCCGGGATTTATTGGCCTTCAATCCCATCAATTTCCCCAACACCACCCCTCCTCACCGTCCAAGGGCCCAAACACTCCTTTCAAGTGAAGCAGCATTTCACTTGCACTTCCCTCAATTTAGTCTACTGCATTCGCTGCTCCCAATGCGGTTTCCTCTATATTGGAGAGACCAAACGTAGACTGGGTGACCGCTTTGCGGAACACCTTCGGTCTGTCCGCAAGCATGACCCAGACCTCCCTGTCACTTGCCATTTCAACACACCACCCTGCTCTCATGCCCACATGTCCGTCCTTGGCCTGCTGCAATGTTCCAGTGAAGCTCAACGCAAACTGGAGGAACAGCACCTCATCTTCCGACTAGGCACTTTACAGCCTTCCGGACTGAATATTGAGTTCAACAACTTTAGATCTTGAACTCTCGCCTCCATCCCCACCCCCTTTCCAATCCCCCTTTTTTCAAATAATTTATATATATTTTTCTTTTCCCACTTATTTCCATTATTTTTAAATGTATTTCTATCCATTGTTTTATCTCTAACTTTTAGCCTATTACGATCCCTTCCCCCTACCCCACGCCACCTCACCTCACCTCCACTAGGGCTATCTGTATCTTGCTCGTCCTGCTTTCTACCCTTAATGTCACCTATTAGCACATTTCTTAGCTAATATCACCACCGCCAACCCCTCTTTGTCCTTTTGTCTATGACATCTTTTGGCAACCTCCACCTATCACTGGCCCTCTGTCCAGCTCTACCTGTCCCACCCCCCCTTAAACCAGCTTATATTTCACCTCTCTTCTATTTTTCCTTAGTTCTGTTGAAGAGTCACACGGACTCGAAACGTTAACTGTATTCCTCTCTGCAGATGCTGTCAGACCTGCTGAGTTTTTCCAGATATTTTTATTTTTGTTTTGGATTTCCAGCATCCGCAGTTTTTTGCTTTTATCCCCAACACCATTTCCCTACTAGTACTGATTTCTTTCAGTTCCTCCCTCTCACTAAACCATGTGTTCCCCAACATTTCTGGTATGTTATTAGTGTCCTCCTTTGTGAAGACAGAACCAAAATATGTATTTAGTTGGTCAGCCATTTTTTTGTTCCCCATTATAAATTCCCCTGTTTCTGACTGTAAGGGACCTACATTTGTCTTCACCAATATTTTTCTCTTCACATACCTATAGAAACTTTTACAGTCAGTTTTTATGTTCCCTGCAAACTTACTCTCGTACTCTATTTTCCCCTTCTTAATCAATCCCTTGGTCCTCCTTTGCTGAATTTTAAACTGCTCCCAATCCTCAGGTCTGTTGTTTTTTCTGGCCAACTTGTACGCCTCTTTCTTGCATCTAATACTATCTCTAATTTCCCTTGTAAGCCATGGTTTGGCCATCTTTCCTGTTTAACTTTTGCGTCAGACAGGAATAAACAATTGTTGCAGTTCACCCATGCACTCTTTTGAATGTTTGTCATTGCCTATCCACCGTCATCTCTTTAAGTAACGTTTCCCAATCCATCATAGCCAACTCGCGCCTCATACCATTGTAATTTCCTTTATTAAGATTCAGGACCCAAGTCTGAGAATCAACTACATCACTCTCCATCTTGATGAAGAATTCTATCATATTATGGTCGGTCATCCCCAAGGGGCCTCGCACAACTAGATTACTTACCAATTATTCCTTTCTCATTACACAATACCTTACAAAAGGCTAGCTGCAGAGCAGTGCAGTTTGTGCTGATGTGCTGTGAGAGTGACAGCAAAAGAAGACCAACTAGTCACCCTTGCAGTTGCAGACAAAATCTCTCTCTCTCTGTTGCTGGAGGCAAGGCTCAGCAGAAACCAAAATTGAAAAGGAAATATCTATCCTGCAGAACAAGGTGTCTTCAAACTAACTGTGAAACTGCCGAAGTCAGCTCTCCTGGAATCACCCAACTTAACGGCCGTAACATACCACCATCTCTCACAGACAAGCCAAAGACTGATCCACTTCTTTAAAAACTTTTATTTGGACTATTAGCTTCTCATTTCTGATCTATAAGTATGTGTGTTGCGTTTTAATTCTTTTTCCTCGGGTTTTAGTAACTAAAAAACTTACTCTTTCTTTGACTCAAGAAAGCCTCATTAAATTGGTTCCTTCTAAAAGTAAATACTTTTGGACTGGCAAAAGGCATCCACGGAGAAGGAATCCCTTCTAATTTAACCTTGTTGCGACCAATCGTGGGCGCTTAATAGAGGGGAGCCAGCTCATTCCTTGTTACCCAGGAGCATAACAAAATTGGGGTCCCGTTCAGGAAGTTAACACATTGGGGACCTCACCTGGAGACTGGTCAAAAAAGCCTCTTGTCGAGATATAGATATTCCATGATTTGTGAAGCAGGACAATAGTCAATCAAAGAACGTCCCATGTATACAGAAGCTTAATGGGTCAATTAGCGGCTATTTAATGATTTAAACAATTCACACAACTATCAAGCAAATAAACAAAATAGATACAACCTTGAAAGGAAGGGTCTCAGCATCAAAGCAGCACAGTGATCAGCTCCCTTGTAGCTCCTGAAGTTTCTTTTTCTTGTTCCTGGATGTCCTTTCTTGAGGTGAAGCTCAAGGCTCCTCTGCCTGTACTGAAGAATCTGTCACAATGTCCATTTCTATTTGATATAAAGTTAATATAAATCCCATTTAGGCCTCTCTCCTGGATTCATTGAAGATGAAAGATTGGCTGAGTCACACAAAACAGTATGAATCCATGTGTGGTCCATCCATTGTGGGAAACTTCCTGCAGACTGCTGTCCAAGTGATCACTGTCACTCCCATTAACTATCACTCCCAGTGATCGCTGTAAACCCCAGTGATCACTGCCACTAGTAAGGGTTAGTGCCACTCTCACTGATCACTATCATTCTCAGTGATCAACTGTTACTAGCAGGGATTGGTGTCGCTACCAGCCCTCAGCTCCATTACCTGTCATCATTGTCACAAGGAGGGGTAAGAGTAAGTATGCTGAGTATGAATACTATTGCTCAGTGTTACTGTCAGCTGCAGCTCTATGGCTCTGTGCCAGTATTGCCATGGGTTCCATTAACACTGCCACACTCCACACCACCCATTTGGTAAACAGACCAGGAATCATTATGAGTGATTTGGCACAAGCCACTGATGAGTGCACCACCAGACTGTAGCCACTTCTAATCAAAATAACGGGGTACATATGTCTTCAAAGTCCAACATAAAC